>NC_090744.1:115589983-115614983 GCF_036898095.1 Palaemon carinicauda | reverse complement strand
TAATTGTTAAATAAATAAGTATTTCGAAAAATAAACCACGTAAAAAAATAATAAAAATCTCCATTCGCCATCATTATCATCGTGAATATAATTATTCATATCATAACCCCCTTATGCCTACAAGTACTTATAATTACTACTTATAACACTTCTAATACCACCCATTATTCTCTAGTCTTGGGTAGTGCCATAGCCTCTCTACCATGGTCTTACACTGTCTTGGGTTAGAGTTCTCTTGCTTGAGGGTACACTCGAGGACACTATTCTATCTAATTTCTCTTCCTCTTGTTTTGTTAAAGTTTTTATAGTTTATATAGGAGATATTTATTTTGATATTCTTAAAATGTTTATTTTTTCCTTGTTTCCTTTCCTCACTGGGCTATTTTCCCTGTTGGAGCCCCTGGGCTTATAGCATTCTGCTTTTCCAACTAAGGTTATAGTTTAGCAATTAATAATAATAATAATAATAATAATAATAATAATAATAATAATAATAAAGACATTTGGAGTGTAAATAAAAGATAAATGACAGCGCTGAAAAAACTTACAATAAATTATATGAAATGTGTATGAAAAATCATCAAATATTTCATACTGTGATATCATAGAGGAAAAAGGAATATAGCCAGCATCTTGTAGTCTTTGTAGAATAGAATAGAAGATAAAGCTGTTCAATGACGTCATAAACTGGAGATATTAATGAAGGAAACGGTTGAAGGGCAATTGAAGAGCTCCTATGGAAAAAGTTGCAGCAGCCACACAGTAAAAAAAAAAAAAAAAACCGTAATTTTAATCGGAAATTCTCCGTAGAAATCTACTGTTCTCAGCCTTATTTCAGTGAAATACGGGTGACCGTAATTTTACCCTACTATATTATTATCTTTTACGGGTTGGTGACCGTAATATCACTCCTTTACGTCAATATATCCGTTTTTAAAATGGTAAAAATCCTGGAATAAATGTTGCCAAACATTCAGTGTTTTTTAATGCATATTTTTAACAGTACATATTGAGGAAATTTGTAGCGAATATATAAGAAAAATAGAAGAAATTTGGAATTTAGGGAAAGGAATAAAAAAATATGAAAATATTTCATGAAAAAGATAGAGGAAACAGTTGAATAAATGAAGAAAGGAATGCAAAATAGGATTTATACAATATGATATCCCACAGTCTTATATATGTGGATATGGATAAGGCCATACTATTAATTGCTAAGCTACAACCCTAGTTGGAAAAGCAGGATGCTATAAGCCCAAGGGCTCCAACAGGGAAAATAGCCCAGTGAGGAAAGTAAACAAGGAAAGATTAAATATTTTAAGAACAGTAACAACATCTAAATAAATATTTCCTATATAAACTATAAAAACTTTAACAAAACATGAGAAAGAGAAATTCGATAGAATAGCGTGCCCGAGTGTACCCTCAAGCAAGAGAACTCTAACCCAAGATACTGGAAGACCATGGTACAGAGGCTATGGCACTACCCAAGACTAGAGAACAATGGTTTGATTTTGGAGTGTCCTTCTCCTAGAAGAGCTGCTTGCCATAGCTGAAGAGTTTAAAAATACCGAACGTAAAAGCAAATTTCAGGGGAAATACATAGATGATGTTTGTAACTAGGGACCATTTATTTTCAAGTCAACATCAGGAAAATTAAAAGAATTTCATAGGAGTCGATATAATGAAAAAATCATAGCAGGGAGTTGATGCATGCGTGTGATAGGCCATAAATTGACAAAAAGAGTTTAAAAAGACCACATGAATATACTAAAACTGAGAATAAGTTAATGATCACACCTTGACCACCTATTTCTAATTGCATAAAATTTAATTAATAAAAACAAGATGATGTTATTAGTGATCGTATGTTATTAGGGTAGTATTGTATTACTGGGTACACACATTTAAAAAAAATGTTTTTCTCCACAATTAATGTACACTTGTAGAAATTATTACTATTCTATAATAGTGATAATTTCTAAAATGAAATGCAATGGTTTGGACACACCTAAATACATACATACAGGCACACACACACACACACACACACATATATATATATATATATATATATATATATATATATATATATATATATATATATATATACACACACACACACACACACACACACACACACACACACACACACATATATATATATATATATATATATATATATATATATATATATATATATATATATATATATATATATATATATTCACACGCACATTAAAGCTAGCACACTCCTTACCTTTGCCATCACGAAAATGATTATCTTCTTCTCTTACAGTGAGCACAATAATTCTCAGGGCAGCACTGCCTTTATCCTTATAGACTCAAATCCTTTATCGTTTCACGTTAAAACCGAAAGAATATCTAATACAATATCACTGGGGCGTTCTTCTCTAGTAAATGAGCATATCAAGGTAGGATATGCTCCGTTGCACACGAGAGAAGAATGCCCACCCTCTACATTGGCTGCCCAAATGCCCTGGAATGAGAGGCTAAATGGGCGGGGCCCAGAACAGAGGTTTTGAGCCTCCGAATACGTTGACTGTTTATGAAAACACGAGTGGATTTGCTTATGCAAATCGATAAATATTATATATTATTTCTCTATATTTCCTTCTTGTAGTTGAAGGTGTTATATATACTCGTTTATTTAATGGAATAATACGATAACTGTAAAAAATGTGGCTCCGAATACGTTGACTGTTTATGAAAACACGAGTGGATTTGCTTATGCAAATCAATAGAAATTATGAATTAATTCTCTATATTTCCTTCTTGTAGTTGAAGGTGTTATATATACTCGTTTTTTTACTGGAATAACACGATAACTGTAAAAAATGTGGCTCCGAATACGTTGACTGTTCATGAAAACACGAGTGGATTTACTTATGCAAATCAATAGAAATTATGAATTATTTCTCTATATTTCCTTCTTGTAGTTGAAGCAGTTATATATACTCGTTTTTTTTCTTACTAGAGGCTGAACTTTTAAATGGATTTGCTAATGCAAATCAATAGAAATTATGAATTATTTCTCTATATTTCCTTCTTGTAGTTGAAGCAGTTATATATACTCGTTTTTTTTTTTACTAGAGGCTGAACTTTTAAATGGATTTGCTAATGCAAATTAATAGAAATTATGAATTATTTCTCTATATTTCCTTCTTGTAGTTGAAGCAGTTATATATACTCGGTTTTTTTCTTACTAGAGGCTGAACTTTTAAATGGATTTGCTAATGCAAATTAATAGAAATTATGAATTAATTCTCTATATTTCCTTCTTGTAGTTGAAGCGGTTATATATACTCGTTTATTTAATGGAATAATACGATAACTGCTATGAATGTGGGCTAGAGCGCAAGGCCAATAGAATTGCGTAGCCATTCTCATAAGGGAGCGACTGACTATCCTTCAGGCTAGTGGCAGAATGTGGGTCAGGAGTGCGTGGTCAGTGTTGCCATTTGGCCTTTTTTCGGGCCAAAAGACCCTCTAAATTTGTCCCTTTTTTCGTGCTAAATACCTAAATTTGGCCTTTTTGAAATTGGTTAGCCTTAAATGCTATATTTTCGGCCTTTTTCTATTAGGTTGGCCTTTTAAAGGTGCAGTTGATCAGACTTTGGCCTTTTTTTCACTTGGAAAACCTGGCAACCCTGTGCGTGGTTAAACGGGTTCCTTCGATTGCGGCGATGAAAGCTTCTGAAATATACAGTTAATTTCTCAGTAATATGGGAAAGTTTCGTCTTTAAAACTTCAAAAAAAATAATCAATATTCTATGCTATTTCTCTTCCTCTTGTTAAAGTTTTTTATAGTTTATATAGGAGATATTTATCTTAATGTTACCGTTTTTTAAATATTTTTCCTTGTTTCCTTTCCTCACTGGGCTATTTTCCCTGTTGGGACCCCTGGGCTTATAGCATCCTGCTTTTCCAACTAGGGTTGTAGCTTGGCAATTAATAATAATAATAATAATAATAATAATAATAATAATAATAATAATAATAATAATAATAATAATAATAATAATAGTAATAATAATGTGTTATCATTTCTTGAATTCCGTAAAAAAAATATTATATATATATATATATATATATATATATATATATATATATATATATATATATATATATATATATATGTGTGTGTGTGTGTGTGTGTGTGTGTGTGTGTGTGTGTGTGTATTTTAACAAAGCAGTTTACCGTTACTATCTTGATTTCTTTAATTTTCTTGAATTTTTCAGCAAAATGTCAGTTTTTCTATTGTTTAAAAATTGCATTTTTTTTAAACTGTAAGTTTATGCTCCTTATATTATCAGCTTAGAAGATTTATTTTGGTTGGGGGACCTTAGATAAAGATTTCTATATATTCAGTGACTTTTTGTGCAATTTTAGTAAAAACTGCTGTTTATTCTGACTACAGCAATGCTTTCATAAAAAAAAAAAAAAAAAAAAAAAAAAAAAACCTGCAGATTTATTTTTTTGCGTCAAAATTAAACATAACTAGAGGGGCATTCAGTAGAGCGCAGACCTCCGCCGCGGCAGCTTATATCTCGACCTTTTGCTCGACCTTGACCTTTGACCTTAACGTGTATTAATTGGCGTGGATTTTTATACACTCAAATATGAACCAAGTTTGAAGTCTCTGTGACAACAATGTGAATTGGACATTTTGCTTGACCGTGACCTTGACCTTTGACCTCGATCTTCCAAAATTTAATAATTTCCAGCTTTTTACATAACAGCTAATTCCTAACAGTTTCATTACTCTACGATCAAAATTGCGGCCAGGAAGGTTTTCACTAATAAACAAACAATGTACATATGTATGTATGTATGTATGTATGTATGTATGTATTAGAGCAAATTTGATTACCAGAAATCTAAATCAATGATAGAAAATCAATTTACTGGTTTACTACCAATTATTATTATTATTATTATTATTATTATTATTATTATTATTATTACTAGCCAAGCTACAACCCTAGTTGGAAAAGCAAGATGCTATAAGCCCAAGGGCTCCAACAGGGAAAAATAGCCCAGTGAGGAAAGGAAATAAGAAATAAATAAATGATGAAAATAAATTAACAATATATCATTCTAAAAAACAGTAACAGCGTCAAAATAGATATGTCCTATATAGACTATTAACAACGTCAAAAACAGCTATGTCCTATATAAACTATTAACAACGTCAAAAACAGCTATGTCCTATATAAACTATTAACAACGTCAAAAACAGATATGTCCTATATAAACTATTAACAACGTCAAAAACAGACATGTCCTATATAAACTATTAACAACGTCAAAAACAGCTATGTCCTATATAAACTATTAACGTCAAAAACAGATATGTCCTATATAAACTATTAACAACGTCAAAAACAGCTATGTCCTATATAAACTATTAACAACGTCAAAAACAGCTATGTCCTATATAAACTATCAACAACGTCAAAAACAGATATGTCCTATATAAACTATTAACAACGTCAAAAACAGCTATGTCCTATATAAACTATTAACAACGTCAAAAACAGCTATGTCCTATATAAACTATTAACAACGTCAAAAACAGATATGTTCTATATAAACTATTAACAACGTCAAAAACAGATATGTCACATATACACTATTAACTATGTCCTATATAAACTATCAACAACGTCAAAAACAGCTATGTCCTATATAAACTATTAACAACGTCAAAAACAGATATGTCCTATATAAACTATCAACAACGTCAATAACAGATATGTCACATATAAACTATTAACAACGTCAAAAATAGATATGTCATATATAAACTATAAAAAGACTCATGTCAGCCTGAGAACATAAGATGTTCTAAGTAAATGATAAAAAGAGAAGACATTGTCGGTTTGAAAACGAAATGAGATAAGAGTGTAAATGGTGATGAAGTTAGACATCTTACATCACATACATAATCAATGTATGAAAAAGAATTTTAATCTTCGCTCCATTTTTCTCATAAATTCATTTTCTGAAACTATGCCATTAAACATTCAAAATGAGTTTCATGTTTACTTATGACATTAATCTAAAACTATTTATAAACAATAAAGTGAAAAAGTCCAGTATTTGAACTTAGTTGTGAAAATACTCGTAACAGATGTCACCATTCCCAGATATCATCTTCAAAACAACTGTTTCTGTTTCACCACCTTAAATATTTGGGATAAAAGTACTACTACCAGAAACTTTCTGGCCTCAGAAGGCATACAAACTCTGTAGTGAGGAACATCAGAGGACTTTAAAGCGTTTGAAACGCTTCCAGATAACTAAAATTACTGCCATATCTTTACTCAGACAGCCTCTATAGTGTTTAACACGCTGGACAGTCAGTGGAAGTTGACAAAGTGTCGTGGAATATTTCTTAATCTCGAGTTTTTTGTCTTTCAGATATTGTTGACAGCTAAGGAGAGCAAGACATAGGGTTGACCTAAAACTGTGTGATATAGACGTCGAAAAGTCTAGTCTATTTACGATAGCAACCTAAAATGGGTCTTCTACGATTTTCAAGCAAAGCATCTAGGCTTGCTTTGCTTATTGGTGCTATTTTTCAAACACCACTTGTTGAAATGAACGAAGCGTCGGATGATACAGAAAAACTATCCCCTGTCTATCAAACACTTTGCCCAGACCCGGATTATATCTACCCATGCAAATGCAGTATCATGGCCCCATGGGGACCGGATTTAAACTGTTCTCCCGTGCGGAGCGAAGAGGAACTTCGAAACGTGTTCAACAGAACCTTCGAGGACCACCACCTCCATTTCTTCACGGTGCAGAACAACGGGGCCCTAAGACACCTGGAAGCTGGGACGTTCGGGGATGTGACATTCAAGAGCTTCTTTTTCACCAAGGGAACTCTGGAAGCGATAGAGCCAAACGTCTTCCTCGGAAGTCGAGGGTTCCTCCAGTATCTAACCCTCACACACCAGAACCTGAGGACTTTCCCCTTCGAGGAAATACGCCAGTATGGTGTTCTCAGGACGCTGAGCGTAGAAGGAAATCGTTTTTCTGCTTTCCCGACGTTGCAATCGAGCACGCTGGAGAACCTCGACTTGAGTTCCAACCCGATTTCCGACATTCCGGTTGACGGGTTGAAAAGTTTGCCAAATCTCTACGACTTTACTTGTGGGGATTGCGGACTGACGGAGATACACCCAGGTATTGACTGTGGTTGTTTTAGATTAAGATTGCCATATTATTATTATTATTATTATTATTATTATTATTATTATTATTATTATTATTATTATTAATAATTACTACTATTTATCATAAATTATTATCATTATTATTATCATTAATAATTTTTATTATTGTTATTATTATTATTAATCATTATTAACTATTATTAATTATTATCAAAATTACTATTATCAGTTGTCATTAATTATTATTATTGTTATTATCATCATTATTATTATCATTACTTGCTAAGCTACATCCCTAGTTGGAAAAGCAGGATACTATAAGCCCAAGGGCTCCAACAGGGAAAAATAGCCCAGTGAGGAAAGGAAACAAAGGAAACATGGGAAAATAAAATATCTTAAAAACAGTAACAACATTAAAATAAATATTTCCTATAAAAACTATAAGCCAACACGGGCTCTTGCTCCAAGATCAGCCAGTAGAAGTTGATACTAAATTATAACATATGTTTGATCTGAACTTCTAAAAAGCAATAATGCTAATATTGGTAATTCTATAGTGTGAACATTTTCTGTAGGTTAACCGAAAAGAAAACAAAAAATAGAATATTATTGTTTACATTTTATGAAAGAGACTATTTTCTATATAAGGAGAATGCAGAGAGAATTTCAGAGGCAAGAAATTTAAACCAAATGCCAGTCACTCATAATGTTTAATGAAACATGTTTATAAAATTATCCCATACCTAATTATTATTATTATCATTATTATTATTATTATTATTATTATTATTATTATTATTATTATTATTATTAGCCTACTATTATTACTTTGGGGAGCCATTTCCTGGCCCTCCCTGGTCTTAGCTTGGGTGGAGAGGGGGCTTGGGCGCTGATCGTAATGCCAGTCTCTAGGGCATTGTCCTGCTAGTTAGGGTATTGTCCTGTTAGTTAAGGCATTGCCCTGCTAGCTAGGACACTGCCCTGGTAGCTAGGGCACTGTCCTGCTAGCTAGGGCACTGTCCTGCTAGCTAGGGCACTGTCCTGCTAGCTAGGGCATTGTCCTGCTAGCTAGGGCACTGTCCTGCTAGCTAGGGCATTGTCCTACTAACAAGGGCATTGCCCTACTAGCTAGGGCACTGTCCTGCTAGCTAGGGCATTGTCCTGCTAGCTAGGACACTGTCCTGCTAGCTAGGGCACTGTCCTGCTAGCTAGGGCATTGTCCTGCTAGCTAGGGCACTGTCCTGGTAGTTAGGGCATCGTCCTGCTAGCTAGGACACTGTCCTGCTAGCTAGGGCATTGTCCTACTAACAAGGGCATTGCCCTACTAGCTAGGGCACTGTCCTGCTAGCTAGGGCACTGTCCTGCTAGCTAGGGCATTGTCCTGCTAGCTAGGGCACTGTCCTGGTAGTTAGGGCATCGTCCTGCTAGCTAGGACACTGTCCTGCTAGCTAGGGCATTGTCCTACTAACAAGGGCATTGCCTTACTAGCTAGGGCACTGTCCTGCTAGCTAGGGCACTGTCCTGCTAGCTAGGGCATTGTCCTGCTAGCTAGGGCACTGTCCTGGTAGTTAGGGCATCGTCCTGCTAGCTAGGACACTGTCCTGCTAGCTAGGGCATTGTCCTACTAACAAGGGCATTGCCCTACTAGCTAGGGCACTGTCCTGCTAGCTAGGGCACTGTCCTGCTAGCTATGGCACTGTCCTACTAGCTAGGACACTGTCCTGCTAGCTAGGGCATTGTCCTGCTAGCTAGGGCACTGTCCTACTAGCTAGGACACTGTCCTACTAGCTAGGACACTGTTCTACTAGCTAGGACACTGTCCTGCTAGTTAGGACACTGTCCTGCTAGCTAGGACACTGTCCTGCTAGCTAGGGCATTGTCACTGTCCCTTGTTTCTGCCATTCATGAGGGACCTTTAAATCTTTAAACCAATGATTTACCCATTCAAAGTTTTTAATAAAATCAATAGATTTAACAATGATTATATCAAACAACGTTAGTATATATGTATATATATATATATATATATATATATATATATATATATATATATATATATATATAAAACCTGGAAAACTAACCAAAAGATCCCTTCGTAAGTAGTAAGTTGGCCAGGGCAGCAGCCACCCGTTAAGATACTACCGCTAAGAGAGTAATAGAGTCCTTTGGCTGGCCAGACAGTACTACATTGGATCCTTCTCTCTGGTTACGGTTCATTTTCCCTTTGCCTACATATACACCAAATGGTCTGGCCTATTCTTTATATATCCTACTCTTTCTTCGTACACCTGACACCACTTAGATTACCAAACAAATTTTCTTCTCTCAAGGGGTTAACTATTGCACTGTAATTATTCAGTGGCTACTTTCCTCTTGGTAAGGGTAGAAGAGACTCTTTAGCTATGGTAAGTGGCTCTTCTGGGAGAAGGACACTCCAAAATCAAACCATTGTTCTCTTGACTTGGGTAGTGCCATAGCCTCTGTACCATGGTCTTCCACTGTCTTGGATTAGAGTTCTCTTGCTTGAGGGTACACTTGGGAACACTGTTTTATCTTGTTTCTCTTCTTGTTGTTTTAATAAAGTTTTTATAGTTTATATAGGAAATATTTATTTAAATGTTGTTACTGTTCTTAAAATATTTAATCTTTCCTTGTTTACTTTCCTCACTGGGCTATTTTCCCTGTTGGAGCCCCTGGGCTTATAGCATCCTGCTTTTTCAACTAGGGTTGTAGCTTAGCAAGTAATAATAATAATAATAATAATAATAATAATACCATACAGGAACATTCACGGGCTTCAGACGCCTTTCGGGGTTGATACTGCGCTCGAACAACCTGACCCATCTGCCCGAGAACATGGTCCAGAGCGACTACTACATGGTCGGAGTTCATGTGGAAAACAACCAGATTTCGAACGTATCGGCTGGAGCTTTTACACGTGAGTTTTTAGGCCGGGAGCACACTAGCGACTCTGTGGTGCCACAAAGCCACAGCATCGTGTGGCGGGGATGTGGTCTCCCATAGGTTTCCATTGTTTTCAAGTTTTGCCGCGCAAACTAGCGACTGTGGCTCTCTGTCACTCATCCCCGCCACAGGCGTGGCGTGGCTTTGAAAACAATGGAAACCTATGGGAGACCACATCCCCGCCACACGATGCTGTGGCTTTGTGGCGCCACAGAGTCACTAGTGTGCTCCCGGCCTTATGAAGCGAGTGTTAATTTACCCAAGTTAGGAAAGAGGTGACTTTGATTACATCTTACGTATGTCGTGGTAAATAGATAGATAAGATGATAGATAGATTAAAAATCCTAAATATGTACATTATACTACTTACAAAACTTGACTAATACATGGAATGCATTTCAGTTGGAGAAGGTCAGAAAATAAACATTAATCTTGCCGACAATAGATTGGAACAGCTGGAGGAGAGAGTCTGGAGACCATACTTCGAAGGAGGTCTGACGTTCCTATATGCAGAAGGTAAACTATTAATACTGAATATCGTCTGTTCACTGATTACATTTCTAATTCATTCCATTCATCGTGTATATTCATTAGTTTGGCCAAGGCGCCAGCCACCCGTTGAGATACTACCGGGAGAGAGGTATTAGATCCTTTGACTGGGCAGGCAGTACTATATTGGATTCCTCTCTGGTTACAGCTCATTTTATCTTTGCCTACACGTACACTGAATAGCCTGGCCTATTCTTTACATATCCTCTTTCATACATCTGACAACACTGATATGGTTAAACAATTCTTCTTCACTCAATGGGTTAACCACTGCAATGTAATTGTTCATTGGCTACTTTCCAATAAGGGCTATGGTAGGCAGCTCTTCTAGGAGAAAGACACTACAAAATTAAATCATTGCTCTCTAGTCTTGGGTTATGTCATGGCCTCTGTACCATGGTCTTCCACTATCTTGGATTAAAGATCTCTTGCCTAAGGGTACAGTTGGGCACACTATTCTATCAGTTTCTTTATTTCCTTTCTCACTGGGCTATTTTCCCTGTTGGGGCCCATGGGCGTATAGCATCCTGCTTTTCCAACTAGGGTTGTAGCATAATTAATAATAATAATTTTTAATTTACTATTTCTCTTACGATATTCTTGGCCCATACTCTTTATCCTTTTATTGTTCATCTCTCTCTCTCTCTCTCTCTCTCTCTCTCTCTCTCTCTCTCTCTCTCTCTCTCTCTCTCTCTCTCATTACATGATCTTGTTGAGTTGTCTTCATAACTTCATCAGTTTCTAGTTTACTGTTTTTCAACTCTGGTCTGTATAATGGTTCCAAACTATCCACTCAACGAAAACACATTAGCTGGTACTTTATCAACTAATAGATACAGGAAGACCTTCTTAGCTTGTACTGTAATTGAACTTTTTTTCCCGTAACCATAAACACCAATTTTCATAGATATCATATAATAGATGCCATGAGACCGCAGCCATCTTGCTCCGGTAGATTTGAGCTGGGGTTAGTATATTTTTCCCTGTTGGAACCCTTGGAGTTATAGCATCTTGCTTCTGCAACTAGGGTTGTAGCTTAGGTAATAATAATAATAATAATAATAATAATAATAATAATAATAATAATAATAATAATAATAATAATAAAATGTCGAGCACACAGTATATCGTAAAATATCTCCATACCACTTCGAGGTTTACCTAACTTCCATTATGATGTTACTCTGAATGAATATACATCCAAAAATTATTTTTTATTGATGTATATATGCACATATATTATGTATATATATACATATATAATGTACCATATATACATGTAAGCGCCGGCTCGATTTATGCGGTATCACTTACGACCTTGAAATAAGGTTAGGTAATATCTTGATATCAGTTTTGGCAAGCTTTTGTGGTTCTTTTAAATTTATTGCTAATTCATGGCCTCACGTGTCAATTTATATCATGTTCTTTTAATTTTCCTAATATTGCCTTGAAAACACATTTTCTACGGTATATCATTTTCCAAGATTACAAACATCAACTATGAAATTCCCCTGAATTTTGCTCTTACTTTGAGCATGTATAGACTAGACTCGCTTTCATAACTATAGTCAATTCTTTTTAGTGAGGCAGATTTGCACCGACTCGCAGCGGTGCCCTTTTAGCTCGGAAAAGTTTTCTGCTACCTGATTGGTTAGAATTAACTTGTCCAGACAATCAGCGATCAGGAAACTTTTCCGAGCTAAAAGGGCACCCCTGCGAGTCGGTGCAAATGTGCCTCATTAAAAAAATTGTGTATAGGCAATATTGCCGTATCAAATTCCACATATATAAGACTGTGGGACATTTTCTTTAATAAATTCCTATTTTTTTTATCCATTTCTTCTTTTCTTTAACTGTTTCCTGTCTTTTCCCAGAATTCTTTTTTCAATTTCTTTCCCCAAAATTTCTTATTTCTCCTATTTTCATTTTATATTTGCTATAAATTTCTTCATTATGCTGATGCCTGAGTTCTTTCCATAGAGGTTCTGACACTGATCTTCAACTGTTTCCTTTATTGCTACAAATTTCTTCATTACGCTGATGCCCCATCTCTTTCCAGAGGGGCTCTTCAATTGATCTTCAACTGTTTCCCTAATTAAGTTTTCATCAGTTTATGTCATCATGGAACAGCATTATCTTCTTCTAGTCTATTCTACAAGACACTGCCCATGTCCCCGTTTCCTCTATAAAGGATCTCAATTCTTATAAAAGTAATTTTACTTTTTCACAGGGAACCCTTTCTCGTGCGGGTGTGAGATCGCCTGGCTAGTGACCAACAGCGAGTTTATGGGCAAATTAGGCGGGGCAGAGACATGCCAGGATGGAAGGTTGTTGCAGACGCTGGATCCGTCATACTACGAAGAGATGTGCTAATTATTCTGTCTTAATCAATAAAGTTGGATTTTATTAGGTGTAAAGCCTATTGATATCTTATGATTTTTTATTGTTAAAGGTTCTGTGACGGGCCGAGAGAAGGTTGTGAACTCAAAGGCAGTGTGAAAGCAACTGAGTCAATTTATTATAGAACACTCTCCTTTATATACAAAACCTCAAGGCAACAGGAAATTACATGTTCGAGAAACAGACAATGTTACATAGGAGAAACGCAGACATGTTTATTCTGGTTCTTTTTAGTGCGAGGGAAGAGCGAAGATACAAGCATAATATATACACAAAATGAATTATGTACGATCGGGTGACACACGGTTGGTACAGTTCCCTTTGGAATGTGAAATTAATGTATGAAAAGATGTGGAAAGATTACGAAAGACATCACAAAATTAGCATTACTTTGAGTGAAAATTAACTTGAATAATCTCTCTCTCTCTCTCTCTCTCTCTCTCTCTCTCTCTCTCTCTCCCCAGGTAAAAAATCCAAAACATGAGCAAGAGGGATTCACATATTTCTCATGTTTCTTCTTCTTGGTAAATTTAACGCCTTTGGCCTATTCATTTATCGTCTCTAGCACTTTATGTATTTTTAGAGCAAGTATACCATAAAAATTGTAAATATATACACGAGCAGACAAAAAATAAGCAGAACATACCGTAGAGAGAGAGAGAGAGAGAGAGAGAGAGAGAGAGAGAGAGAGAGAGAGAGAGAGAGGTTTAAAAAATAAAACGGATAGTTTGCTTAAGGGGTACCCATTTATTTACCTTTCTTCAAGAATTATGGGGTGAGCTATTTAGTTTAGTTTCCCATATAATTTGTCAATTTTCTTTGACTATCTTACTACATATTTAAAGAAAATGGAAAAAATAAATGGAGTACTAAACTAAACAGTTCACCCTGTAATTTTTTAAGAAAAATGTAAATAAATGGGTGCCCCGATTAGGAAAGGATTGCCAACGGAACCAGATGAGGTTGAATAAATATATAAAATGGTATTTGTAGCAATAAATAATTTTTTTCACTAAAAAAAACTATTTGAAACAAGAAACACACACATTCTCCTAGACAAAAATACAACACGGTATATATATATATATATATATATATGCAGAAGAACCACAGGGAAAATGAAAATACGAAATATACGATTAAGTCCTGACTAGTTCCTCTGAAGAAGTATCACGAAACTAGTCAGGACTTGAGATCGTATATTTCGTATTTTCATTTTCCCTGTGGTTCTTCTGCATCTCAGCATCACGTTTTCCTGTAATTTTTACGCATATATATATATATATATATATATATATATAACACGTAAAACATATAATTATAAACTTGAAAAGTTGGCTGAATTTAGCGAGTTAATCGCCAACATAAACAATAATAATAACAACAACAACAATAATAATAATAATAATAACCATGTAATCACAATCATAATAATAGTAATAATAATAATTTCTCTCTGACATTGAAGTAGACCAGTCGCTTTGCTGACCGTTTCCGTATGTTAATTCTCTTTTCATAATAATTAGACATTTTCAGAATAGTTCTTAGGACGATTAGGAACCCATTTCTAATATGAATTGAACGATGGTATATGGGATTGCTTATAATATTTACTGAAGGTAAAGAAGAAGAAGAAGAAGAAGAAGAAGAAGAAGAAGAAGACAAATTGTAAATAGACTTGCACGGATGACGAATGGTACGGTCTGGGAATAAACGGAAATGAACTATGACAAGAATGCTCTCTCTCTCTCTCTCTCTCTCTCTCTCTCTCTCTCTGGTCATTAATATAGGAAAGAATTTCCACGAATGGAGTCAAAATGAATGGAGAATAAAGAAATCTTGGAAGAGGCCAGATCGTTTTCAGCGTCAAATTCATCCTGTTTTCCTCCAGAATTCATCCTGTTTTCTTTCAGAATTCATCCTGTTTTCCTTCAGAATTCATCCTGTTTTCTTTCAGAATTCATCCTGTTTTCTTTCAGAATTCATCCTGTTTTCCTTCAGAATTCATCCTGTTTTCCTTCAGAATTCATCCTGTTTTCTTTCAGAATTCATCCTGTTTTCCTTCAGAATTCATCCTGTTTTCCTTCAGAATTCATCCTGTTTTCCTTCAGAATTCATCCTGTTTTCTTTCAGAATTCATCCTGTTTTCTTTAAGAATTCATACTATTCTCCTTCAGAATTCATCCTGTTTTCCTTCAGAATTCATCCTGTTTTCCTTCAGCCTTCGAAGACACTTCGAAGATTCCTATCGATCAGAAACATTTGTGATTACTTATTCTTTCGACTATTTCCTTAATTGTTAACACGAATATAAATGAAATTCATGCTGAAGATGAACATTACTTTCTGGGAATGAACGAAGATTAATGAAGACTTTCCAAAAAATGATCTCCGAGTTAGATTTGTCTCAGAAGCGTCTTCGCTGATAGAAAGAAAACCATGAATAAATCTTTCCCGTTGCTATCGATTTTTTTATTAATTCCTCTCTGTATTTCTTTATTTTGTGTTTAAATAGTTTTTTATCTCTCTCTCTCTCTCTCTCTCTCTCTCTCTCTCTCTTTCTCTCTCTCTCTCTCTCTCTCTCTTACCCGGAGACTTTTTAGCTCCGGCATTTCGATTGAAGACAAGCAAAGATTTAGAGAGTAGTGGATTTCTCTCTGTCGAAGCAAACACAGAGACTCTCTCTCTCTCTCTCTCTCTCTCTCTCTCTCTCTCTCTCTCTCTGACATTTTTAATAATAAGGTTGATTTGGGTGCTATGGTAGTTAATAGTAATTATGGCTTACGTAAGTACCCTTTTGTCGTGTTGTTCACAAGTTGTATCTGTCTGTGCTAGCCTAACAAGAGTTGGGAGGGATGTAGACAGATTGATATCTATTTATAAAAGAAATCCAGTAAGTAACAGATTAATTTCATTATGTTCAAATAGTGCATTATCAGAGTGTGAGAGAGTTAAGTTCATGGGTGAAAAAAACGAGAAGATTGAACGTTTCAAGTGCTCTTTTGTAACATCTTCTTCAAATAATTACAAATTTACCTCGTCAGTGAGTGACACGCCTGAATGCAATATGTGTTACATGCAAAGGAAGGACGGAAAAAACGTCACACTTGACTTAGATGAAAATTTGGGCGAGATTCTGGAATGCCGTTTAGGGGAGAGTTTAAGCTTAGGTGCTGCGGAGGAGAGCATTGAAAAAATAAAGCTCTTAGGACAGGAGGCAAATCAGAAAGCAAATGAAAAGGAAAGAAATGAGAAGAGGAAGAAGATTAAAAAGAAAGAAGAAAAGTTTGATAAAAAGATTGTGAAGGACAATGGAAATAAGAAAAATAAGAACGATAAAATTAAAAAGGAGAATAACAAAAAGGAGGAGATGAATAGAAATCCAGAGGAAAAAATTCATAAAAAAGAAGAGGAGGAATTTAATCAAATGAATGCAAAGGACAACATTAATAAAAAGCATAAGAACAATACAATTAAAAAGGTGAAAAAGAATCAAGAGAAGGAGAAAGGAAAGAAGATTAAAAAGAAAAATAAGAATCGGGAAGAGAGGGAGGAAAAAACAACCACCACTCGTATTGAAGAACTCGAGAGGGAAATAGCAGAATTGAGAAGAGAAAAGGAGGATCTGCAGGAGGAAAATAGATATTTAAATGATTGTCTCAGGAGACAAGACAGACACAAGCGTAAAAAAATGTGGAAAAATAGAAAGGAAATCAAACCACTCAAGAAGGACCTTCTCAGAGAAGAGCAAATCAATGACCTTTTGATGAGGCTATTTACACAGGAGGAGAGGATCAAAGAAAAGAAGGAGCATATTCAGAAAAGACCGATATACAATTGGGAGGGCAATGAGTTTTATTACGCAGACGAATTTGATGTAGATATGAAAAAATACGATGGTAAAAATGAAATGATTAGATGTGAATGTTGTTGTCATCATGATAAAAGTGAAAGTCGTAGATTTGAATATATTTCGGTGTCTCGCTCAGCGAGGAAGAGTAAGCACCCCGTCGAAGTGTTCCGTGTTAGGTTAGGCTGTGGAAGGTGTTTTTTGCTTCGGATTTTCAACCGAATCGATGCTATCAGGAAGTTCATCAAAAGTCGGCCAATCTCCATCATTTGTGGACCTAAACGTGTTATTGTGCCTTTGGATAAGGAGGAGGAGAAAGAGAGAATAAAGAGGAGACCCAGAAAAAGGAATATCAAGAATCAGGAGGAAGAGATGGAGAATGGAAAGAAGAAGATTAAGAAAAATAAGAATCAGGAGGAAAAGAAGAAAGGAAAGAAGATTAAGAAAAATAAGAATCAGGAGGAAAAGAAGAAAGCAAAGAAGAAAATTAAGAAAAATAAGACTCAGGAGGAAAAGAAGAAAGGAAAGAACAAAATTAAAAAAAATAAGAATCAGGAGGAAAAGAAGAAAGGAAAGAAGAAGATTAAGAAAAAATACAAGAATCAGGAGGAAAAGATGGAGAACGAAAAAGAGGAGACTCAGAAACAAGAGAATAGCAAGAATCAGAAGGAGAAAATAAACACCACTCGTATTGAGGAACTAAAGAGGGACATAGCAGAATTAAGAAGAGGAAATGAGGAGATGCGGGAGAAAAATATATATCTAAAGGATGGTCTCAGGAGACTTGACAGACACGTCTATACAAAATTGGGGAAAAAGGACAAGAAAATCAAAACACTTAAGGGGGAAATTCTAAGAGCACAGCAAATCAATCATCTTTTGATAGGGCAATATTTACAGGAGAAGGGGAACAAGGGAAAGAAGGAGAAAAAAAGAGATAACTGCAACAAAAATCAAATGAAGAGGAAAAAAGAAAAAAAAGAGCATGTTCATAAAGTACATAACAAGAAGAATCAGATGGATAGGGAGAATGGAATAATTTACAAGATGGAGTAAGCAGAAGGAAGAAGTTTCACTTATTCCAGTATGCAGTGTTCTTTGATAAAGATTCACCTGTACTGTTTCTTTATCATGTGGACAAATGCAGAAAAGATAAGTGAGACCTCTTTTAGTACGCTTCCCTGAAGGAGATTCCAATGTAATGGAATATTGGAAAAAAAGCTTTTGGGTTTGTTATTATACCTATGAACCTTCTGGATCAAAAGCCAATGAGAGAAAAGTTCTCAATGCCAAGTGTATTAGAGCCTTCCAGGTAAAAGCAAATAATCCAAAAGATGGACTCAGTGGAGGGAAGAAGAATCACTTGTTCCAGTATGCAGTGTTCCTTGATAAAGATTCACTTGTACTGTTTCTTTATCACGTGGACAAATGCAGAAAAAAGAAGTGTGACCTCTTTTAGTACGCTCCCCTGAAGGAGATTCCAATGTACCGGAATCCTGGAAGAAAAGTGTTTTGGTTTGTTATGGTACCTATAAACCTTCTGGATCAAAAGCCATTGAGAAAAAAGTTCTTAATGCCAAGTGTATTCCAGCCTTCCAGGTAAAACCAGATAATCCCCAAGATGGACTCAGTGGAGGGAAGAAGTCTCACTTGTTCCAGTATGCAGTGTTCCTTGATAAAGATTCACCTGTACTGTTTCTTTATCATGTGGACAAATGCAGAAAAAATAAGTTTGACCTCTTTTAGTACGCTCCCCTGAAGGAGATTCCAATGTACTGGAATACTGGAAGAAAAGTTTTTAAGTTCGTTATTATACCTATGAACCTTCTGGATCAACAGAGTGCCAAGTGCATTCCAGCCTTCCAGGTAAAAGTGAATAATTTACAAGATGAACTCAGCAGAGGGAAGAAGTCTCACTTGTTCCAGTATGCAGTGTTCTATAATAAAGATTCACTTGTACTGTTTCTTTATTATGTGGACAATTGCAGAAAAAAGAAGTGTGACCTCTTTTAGTACGCTCCCCTGAAGGAGATTCCAATGTACCGGAATCCTGGAAGAAAAGTGTTTTGGTTTGTTATGGTACCTATAAACCTTCTGGATCAAAAGCCATTGAGAAAAAAGTTCTTAATGCCAAGTGTATTCCAGCCTTCCAGGTAAAACCAGATAATCCCCAAGATGGACTCAGTGGAGGGAAGAAGTCTCACTTGTTCCAGTATGCAGTGTTCCTTGATAAAGATTCACCTGTACTGTTTCTTTATCATGTGGACAAATGCAGAAAAAATAAGTTTGACCTCTTTTAGTACGCTCCCCTGAAGGAGATTCCAATGTACTGGAATACTGGAAGAAAAGTTTTTAAGTTCGTTATTATACCTATGAACCTTCTGGATCAACAGAGTGCCAAGTGCATTCCAGCCTTCCAGGTAAAAGTGAATAATTTACAAGATGAACTCAGCAGAGGGAAGAAGTCTCACTTGTTCCAGTATGCAGTGTTCTATAATAAAGATTCACTTGTACTGTTTCTTTATTATGTGGACAATTGCAGAAAAAAGAAGTGTGACCTCTTTTAGTACGCTCCCCTGAAGGAGATTCCAATGTATCGGAATACTGGAAGAAAAAGTGTTTTGGCTTGTTATGGTACCTATTAACCTTCAGAATCCAAACCCATTGAGAGAGAAGCTCTCAATGCCAAGTGTATTTCAGCCTTCCAGGTAAAAGCAAAAAATCCAAAAGATGGACTCAGTGGAGGGAAGAAGTCTCACTTGTTCCAGTATGCAGTGTTCCATGATAAAGCTTCACTTGTACTGTTTCTTTATCATGTGTAACAAATGCAGAAAAAACAAGTTTGACCTCTTTTAATACGCTCCCCTGAAGGAGATTCCAATGTAATGGAATACTGGAAAAAAAGCTTTTGGGTTTGTTATGGTACCTATGAACCTTCTGGATCAAAAGCCATTGAGAGAAAAGTTCTCAATGCCAAGTGTATTAGAGCCTTCCAGGTAAATGCAAATAATCTACAAGATGGACTCAGTGGAGGGAAGAAGTCTCACTTGTTCCAGTATGCAGTGTTCCATGATAAAGATTCACTTGTACTGTTTCTTTATCATGTGGACAAATGCAGAAAAAACAAGTGTGACCTCTTTTAATACGCTCCTCTAAAGGAGATTCCAATGTAATGGAATACTGGAAGAAAAGCTTTTGGGTTTGTTATGGTACCTATGAACCTTCTGGATCAAGAGAGTGCCAAGTGCATTCCAGCCTTCCTGGTAAAATCGAATAATCTACAAGATGGACTCAGCAGAGGAAAGAAGTCTCACTTATTCCAGTATGCAGTGTTCCATGATAAAGATTCACTTGTACTGTTTCTTTATCATGTGGACAAATGCAGAAAAAACAAGTGTGACCTCCTTTAGTACGGTCCCCTCAACAAATGAGCTGTGATCAGAGATGGATCCAAGGTAGTACTCTCTAGCCAATCAAGGGTTCTAATAACTTTCAACGCTGACTCACAACTTGGTGATCCTACTACCTATCTTTACTTACGCATATGTAATATATATATATATATATATATATATATATATATATATATATACATATATATATATATATATATATATAATGTATATATACATATATATATATATATATATATATATATATATATATATATATATATATATATATATATATATATATATGCATATACATACATTATATATATGCCAATATATATGACATATAAATATATATATATACATATATATATGTATATATATATACAAATATATATACATATATATATATGTATATATATATATATACATATATATATACAAGCGAAATTTTTCAGGTCTTTTGTTTCTCTTTTTCTGATTTAAATCTAGTATAATGATGAGTTTTTCCAAGCTGTAGGTATAAAGCATTCTTGCAAATATTTTATGTGATGTTCCGCGTGTTTTGGTAGCATGAAAGCTCTTCCATCTATTATGCAATCAATTGTCAGAGAGAGAGAGAGAGAGAGAGAGAGAGAGAGAGAGAGAGAGAGAGAGAGAGAGAGAGAGAGAGAGAGAGCAGGCAGACTTTAGAAGTGGGCACTGAACAACTGACCAGCTAATGGTAAAATCAACAGAGTATAAAAATACCTTGTTTGGCATTTATATATTATGAAAAACCTTTTGATTCTGTCAAAACTTCAACAGCAATGAAAGCCCTTCGAGGACAAGAAATGGATTAATCTTATGTTAGAACATTTAAGGATATCTATACAGGAAGTACAGCAAGCCTAAATCTACGAGATAGTGAGAAAATTCCGATTGAGAAAGGAGTTAGACAGGGAGACTCCATCTTTCCTAAATCATTCACAGCATGCCTAGAGGTTTTAAAAAATTTAGATCGGGAAAATGTAGTAATTAAGATTAATAGGGAATACTTCAACAAGTTAAGATATGCAGATGACATAGTTCTCTTTAGTGGATCATGAGAGGAATTACAAAAAAATGATAGAAGATTTGAATAGAGAAAGCAGAAAGGTAGGACTGAATATGAATATGAGTAAAACTAAGATTATGTTCAATGAAAAAGCAGAGACAACAAATAATAGATTGTTAATTAATATACCTTCCTAGGACACACAATAAGTGAATCCTCAGACGTGCGACTGAAAAAAAAAAATGATAAGCATAGGATGGAAAGCTTTGGATAAACAAAATGTGATTATGAAAAGTAAAATGCCACTTCCTCTTAAAAGAGAAGTATTTAATCAGATATCCAGATGGTCCTACCAGTATTAACTTACGGATCAGAAATTTGGATCCCCACTAAAGCCTTAGAGCATAAAACAAGTTACAACTCCAAAAGCTAAGGAAAGAATAATGATAGGAATAACATTAAGGGAAAGAAAAAGAGCAACATGGATACGAAAGCAAACTGAAGTCAAGGATATTTTGACAACGTGTGAGAAAAAGGAAATGGACATGGTTAGGACATACAATGAGAATATTAAATAATAGATGGATATTGAGAATAAAGGTCATCGGGTAGTCGTTCTTTACGGCTTAACAACGTTTTGATCGTAAATTGGTAAAAATGTACAAAAATCATAAAGGGTTCCTATAGGTTGCAAAAGCAGCAAGGGAAGGAAGAGAAGATGGTGGACGGACGAACTAAGAAAATTTGCTGGTATAAACAGGCAGAGAAAAGCCTTAAACAGATGCGAGTGGAAGGACATGTCTGAGGCCTTTTTTCTGCAATGGACTATGTTTGCTTGACTAACTTATTGAAAACTGTTACATTTTTAACAGAATTAAATTTTTCGCTGCGAACAAAACCTACCGGCATTTCGTTTGTTCATTTCTTTATTTGAGCTTCTTCATGTGTTTGTATATATATATATAAATATATATATACATATATATACTATATGTTATATATATATATATATATATATATATATATATATATATATATATATATATACACACAATATAGGTTATATATATTATATATATTATACAGTATATATACAGTATATATATATATACATATATATGCATATATATATACATATATATATATATATATATATATATATATATATATATATATATATATATATATATGTAGGCTATATATATGCAAATATATACATATCTTCATCTATAATATACACATAAGTGTATACGTTCAATAAGAATAGCCAGAATGTTGGTGACAAGTGTTAACTACCCCCTTATCTTGCTTAACAACAACAACAACCACGAGAGTCAAACTGCATTAGATAAGCTTAATCAATAACGACCACTTCAATTCGATCTAACTTCGTCTCCAAAAAAAATGCAAATCAAGGTTCCATTCAGGGTTATCGACTCGCTATCTCAAGATCTTCACCAGACTGACTCACTCTATCACTAGAATAGAGTGCCTAATTGAGTCTTTATATCTATAATTATATCTCCGGGAATGACATAAGTCCTTGTGGACCTAAGTGCATTTTTGGGGGGTTTGAACAATAAGGGGACCTGGCTTCCATAATGTCATCATATTGCTGTATCCACAATCATTCATTGCTTCACATACATATTCATGGCAAACGTTTCGACATTTCAAATGTCATCATCAGTGCTACCTAAATTAAAGACAAAAGAAACAAAACAATTTCAAATTAAAAATTAGATAAAATAAATAATTATTTTAAAACTACATACAAATTGAATAAAATATCAGTTTGTTACGAAAAGGGGAACAGTAGAGGTATTACAATTGAGGTCAGGCCTAGAATATTTTATGTAATTTTTAGGCCGGGAGCACACTAGCGACTCTGTGGCGCCACAAAGCCACAGCATCATGTGGTGGGGATGTGGTCTCCCATAGGTTTCCATTGTTTTCAAATTTTGACGCGCAAACTAGCGACTGTGGCAAGCTACTGTCGCTCTCTGTCGCTCATCCCCGCCACAGGCGTGGCGTGGCTTTGAAAACAATGGAAACCTATGCGAGACCACATCCCCACCACATGATGCTGTGGCTTTGTGGTGCCACAGAGTCGCTAGTGTGCTCCCGGCCTTAATTTGAAATTGTACTGTTTCTATTATCTTTACTTTAGGTAGCACTGATGATGACATTTGAAATGTCGAAACATTTGAAATATATACGCATGTGGCAACATCAGTATTTCTGTTTCTCCTGAGAATAGGATTTCCTAGAAATGTTCCCATCTCTCGAGTAATTGCAATTGGATTTCTTCATCTTCATCATCTCCTCCTACACCTTTTACGCAAAGGGCCTCGATAAGATTTCCCCAGTCGTCTCTATCTTGAGCTTTTAATTCAATATTTCTCCATTCATCATCTCCTACTTTGCGCTTCATAGTCATCAGCCATGTAGCCAGTGAACAGCAGAGTACTCCAAGGGAATGTGTTGTCACCTATGTTGTTTAGCCTCCTCATGGAATTTGTAATGCGTAGAACAGTCAGGGAAGGTGGAGAAGGATTGGACTGGATTGGTGATAGGAATTTAGCAGACCTAGAGTATGTTGATGATGCTGTCCTTGTTAGCAGGATTTCTTGTGTCAATAAATAACCTTCTTGTTACTCCACATTGTTGCATTAACAAGATTTCATGTGTTGAACAGACTGACACAAGTCTCTCTTTATAGTTTATATATGGAATATCTGTTTTAATGGTGTTACTATTCTTAAAATATTTTATTAGTTTAATGGTGTTACTGTTGTTAAAATGTTTTATTTTAATTTTCTATTTCTTTTTATATAGTTTGTTTCCTTTCTTCGCTAGGCTATATTTCCCTGTTGAAGCCCTTGGGATTATAGCATCCTGCTTTTCCAACTAGGGTCGTAGCTTGGCTAGTAATAATAATAATAATAATAATAATAATAATAATAATAATAATAATAATAATATAATACTATTTCTATCGTCGATTCCCCCAAAAGTAATTGCATTGCTGTATAACTTCACACTATTTGCCTTAATGTACCCACATAGTAATTGTATTATTGTCATGATGCAGCTATTGTATTAGTTTAGTATTTATGTAATACTCGTCTTGTGGTCCTACTGTTAAAAAAAAAAAAAAAAAAAAAAAAAGATAACGCTCCAAATCAACATTTAATCAATTATAATTAATAGCCACCAAAGGATTTTCTGGTTGGACAAGGAGCAATTTCAGGATTTACAAATTTGGGACATAATGGCCCAGTGTTGGGACCTGAGAGCCATGATACAATTGATTAATTAAGATTAATAGGGAATACTTCAACAAGTTAAGATATGCAGATGACATAGTTCTCTTTAGTGGATCATGAGAGGAATTGCAAAAAAAAAATGATAGAAGATTTGAATAGAGAAAACAGAAAGGTAGGACTGAAAATGAGTATGAGTAAAACTAAGATTAATGAAAAAGCAGAGACAACAAATAATAGATTGTTAATTAATATACCTTCCTAGGACACACAATAAGTGAATCCTCAGACGTGCGACTGAAAAAAAAAATGATAAGCATGGGATGGAAAGCTT
>NC_090744.1:115567483-115579983 GCF_036898095.1 Palaemon carinicauda | reverse complement strand
TCATCATCATAATAATAATAATAATAATAATAATAATAATAATAATAACCATGTAATCACAATCATAATAATAGTAATAATAATAATAATAGCAACAACAACAACAATAAAAAAAATAATAATAATAGTAATAATAATAATAATAATAATAATAATAATAATAATAATAATAATAATAATAATAGTAAAAATGAATCAAAAGTTCCAATTTCATCTGAGGAGATACTCGTCAGAACGTCAGCCTAGCAACCCCAACCCACAGGATTAACCTCCCCAGTTATAACAGCTTAACCTCATGTACCATGGTGGGACTCTATCTGCTATACAATTTAAGTCACTAAATATTCTTATCTAAACCGATATAGGCCTTTCAGAAACATTAGGCCTACAAACAAGAGCAATTAAAGTGATTGTCTCTCAGACTACCGCAAGATGTTAAAGAACACAGGGTTACGGTGGCCGATGTGGTAACGTCCCTGACTGGTGAACGCCAGACTGGGGGTTCGAGTCTCGCTCAAACTCGTTAGTTTCTCTGATAGCTGCAACCTCACCATCATTGTGAGCTAAAGATGGGGGGGGGGGAGCCTATAGGTTTACCTGTTGAGGCATCAGCATGCCATTGCCTGGCCCTAGCTTGGGAAAAGAGGGGGCTTGGGCGTTGATCACATCTATATACGGTCAGTCTCTAGGGCATTGTCCTGCTCTATAGGGAAATGGAACTGTCCCTTGACCCTGCCATTCATGAGTGGCCTTTAAACCTTAAGCTTCCTATAATTATTCTGTTATTATTAATTGACTTGTTGTATACATTCTAAGGTAGTGTATCACACAGCGTATTTCTGCCTAGTGGGAGTTTATTGTCTAGTTTATAAGCTACAATAGACATACATCTAGATTTATTCCTATTCGTATTGCTTAATACACTCATAAATCCCAATTTATACATCTTGCATATCGTAGGACCCCTAAATTTTCACCCATAAACTTTTAATATCATTTAATTCGTTCATAATACGAGTTTCTTTTTTTTTGAGATACCAAATATTAAACTAACCTTTTTCTGGGCCTTCTCTTCATCCCATCTTCTTATTCAAAAAGTTAAAAAGGCGAAGGAGAATTATAAATTTATAAAAGTATCCTTAGTAACACACATACACAGACACGAGGAACCGGAACCGACCGAAAACACATCTATTTGTTTACTAATTTCTTTGGATTCGGAAGCAGTGTTGCCAGATAGGTTAGTGTAAAAATCCCTAAAACTCGTGATAAAAAAATCCCCAAAAACCACCCAAAAATCCACATTTCAAGAAATATATTTTCTTCTAATATAGAAATTACTCCCTATACTTCATGTAATTGTAAGTAAACTAATTGCAACAATATAAAGGTTTATTAACCTCTGTTTCTTCATAGAAATATTTACTAAATATTGTCACCAGTCATCCAAAATCCCCAAATCTAAGAATAAATTCCCAAATGTAGGAATAAATCCCCAAAACCAGGGATAAATCTCGGTTAAGAGCTTTCTCGCTTCCATTTCAACTATCGTACGTTAATATACAATTATTGTACTTGCGTTACAAATGACGTTAAGTAAAATATGTCTAGTAAATTTTACATTACATCCATTTTCGCAATAGATAAAAAATCGGCAAGGATATATGCTGATAAATTCAACTTGTATGTGAAGCTGCGAAAACAACGTTCAAGCTACTAAGCTATTTGCCATAGTTGAAAGCTTTGTCCGAAGCTGGCGAGGAAATGAAGATAAATTATGGATGGTGAACTAGGTTTAAGAAAAGATAAACATAATTACAAAATAATGCCTTAACAATTGGGAGTAAACATTAAAGAATTCACTAAGCTTTGTAATTAAGCACCGCAAAGCTATGAAAATTATCGTACATCGGCAACATGGTTGAAACACACTAAACGTCAAACAATGCCAATTTCATTTTAAATGGCCATAACTCAAAAGTAAGTTTTCACCATTCAAACTTATAAAACATTCTTATTTTTTAAGATATTCACATGCAGTTTTCTTCAATGCAATTGTGAATGATCGAATTTTGATATTACCAGAGAGTTTTTTTCAAATTTTATTTTTAAATATTTTTGTTTTTGAAAAATGTAAGAAATTTCCAACATAGCGAATAAGTGTAGTTTCAACCATTTTTTGGATATAGTAATTTTTACTTTTTTTATATTCTGTACTGGTAGAATTATAGATTAATAGTTCCTCTATCGTTTAGAAGTTTAAAAAATTGCATTTAAAAAAATTTTTTGACGTTTATTGAATTTAAAAAATGGTGAAAATTTGGCATATTTTTTTTAATTTTATTTTTTTTCTTCATTTCTTTTTCATGAATCTTCTTGAAACTTTCTACACACGTGAGTAGGCATGATTTCTATTACTGAATAAAGTTTCAAAGAGATATCTCTATTAGTTTCATTTTTCATAAAAAAAGCGTGATGTTACACCTTAACTCGACAGTGAATAAGTTCATGTAATAATTATTTCCTAAATATCACATTATGAAAAAAACACAACTTAGATTGAAGAATAAGGCTTGATTTTTATGATATTCTTCAGCTACGCCAACTACATCAAGAATAAAAAAACTATTCTAAGTTTGCAATCAAATTGCCCGAAGTTCAACCATACCCAATACATTTATAACCAAGGTTTTCAAGAAAATAACAAACAACTGCTGATATATTTATTTAACTATTCAAACAAGCATTCTTTCAGCAAAGAATTATCAAAAACACTGAAGTCTGCCTTTCTGTAGTAGGGTAGAGGAGTATTAGGAAATATAGACGATTTAAACTCAACTGATGAAGAAGGCGTTCACTACAAACGAAACTTATGGAAAAGGTATAATCAAATATCAATGATTGAATTATTACACGATGCATACTATTGTATTTTAATCCACATAGCAAAACTGCTAGATATTTAATAAGTGGAACTCAAAATTGAATTGTCTTTACGGAAAACTATCTAGAAGGAACTCAAAATTGAATTGGCTTTACGGAAAACTATCTAGAAGGAACTCAAAATTGAATTGACTTTACGGGGAAACTATCTAGAACGTCATTTTGATGAATGATAATATTAATAATATCATGTGAAAATTCTTAACAGATTCCTTAATTAAAGGATTCTTTCGTAATAGCTCATTAGGGCCAGTATCCCAATCTCCCACTGTTCAAACCAGAGAGAGAGAGAGAGAGAGAAAGAGAGTTCCGCTGCCTATTCTGACTTTCTGCAGGAATGCACGATGATTTCCCCGACCAGGACCAGAAAAGCGACCAGGAAACCAATTAGGACCAGAAAGAACGCAGCCTGTAAACAGAAAAAATGTCGATTGACAATATTTCAAATGTTCGCGTATTTATATAATTCGTTTTATACAAACTAATCACGGTCTTAAAGCATTTATTTCTATTTTATGGTTGGGAAATGATAAAGAGTATAATTAGGTTTAAATAACTAAAATTATAATGTTAGATTTCCTGTCTCCATAAATTAAACACAACAAAAAATTACAATGAAAATTTCCTTTTGTTGTCAAATGCAGATATTTCTAGGCCTCATTGTTTCACAAAGAATTGGAAATCTCGTTTTTAACTGTTTCAAAATGCATAATAATAATAATAGTAATAATAATAATAATAACAACTAGAGGGGCACTCAGTAGAGTGCAGACCTCCGCCGCGGCAGCTTATTTCTCGACCTTGTCCTTAATATGTATTAATTGACCTGGATTTTCATACACTCGAATATGAACCAAGTTTGAAGTCTGTGTGACAACGATGTCCAAAATAATGGCTGATTACGTGAATTGGACATTTTGCTTGACCGTGACCTTGACCTTAACCTTTCAAAATTTAATCATTTCTAGCTTTTTACATAACAGTTAATCCCTGCAAGTTTCATTAACCTACGATTAAAATTGTGTCCAGGAAGCTCTTCACAAACAAACAAACACACACAAACAAACCCACAAACAGGGGGCGAAAACATAACCTCCCTCCTACTTCGTTTGCGGAGGTAATACATACATACATACATACATATACCAAGGCACTTCCCCCAATTTTGGGGGTAGCCAACATCAACAAATGAAACAAAAGAAAAAGGGGACCTCTACTCTCTACGTTCGTCCCAGCCTGACAAGGGACTCAACCGAGTTCAGCTGGTACTGCTAGGGTGCCACAGCCTACCCTCCCCCGTTATCCACCACAGATGAAGCTTCATAATGCTGAATCCCCTACTGCTGCTACCTCCGTGGTCATCTAAGGCACCGGAGGAAGCAGCAGGGCCTACCGGTACTGCGTCACAATCGCTCGCCATTCATTCCTATTTCTAGCACGCTCTCTTGCCTCTCTCACATCTATCCTCCTATCACCCAGAGCTTCCTTCACTCCATCCATCAACCCAAACCTTGGCCTTCCTCTTGTACTTCTCCCATCAACTCTTGCATTCATCACCTTCTTTAGCAGACAGCCATTTTCCATTCTCTCAACATGGCCAAACCACCTCAACACAATCATATCCACTCTAGCTGCTAACTCATTTCTTACACCCGTTCTCACCCTCACCACTTCGTTCTTAACCCTATCTACTCGAGATACACCTGCCATACTCCTTAGACACTTCATCTCAAACACATTCAATTTCTGTCTCTCCGTCACTTTCATTCCCCACAACTCCGATCCTTACATCACAGTTGGTACAATCACTTTCTCATATAGAACTCTCTTTACATTCATGACCAACCCTCTATTTTTTACTACTCCCTTAACTGCCCCCAAAACTTTGCAACCTTCATTCACTCTCTGACGTACATCTGCTTCCACTCCACCATTTGCTGTAACAACAGACCCCAAGTACTTAAACTGATCCACCTCCTCAAGTAACTCTCCATTCAACATGACATTCAACCTTGCACCACCTTCCCTTCTCGTACATCTCATAACCTTACTCTTACCCACATTAACTCTCAACTTCCTTCTCTCACACACCCTTCCAAATTCTGTCACTAGTCGGTCAAGCTTCTCTTCTGTGTCTGCAACCAGTACAGTATCATCTGCAAACAACTGATTTACCTCCCATTCATGGTCATTCTCGTCTACCAGTTTTAATCCTCGTCCAAGCACTCGAGCATTCACCTCTCTCACCACTCCATCAACATACAAGTTAAACAACCACGGCGACATCACACATCCCTGTCTCAGCCCCACTCTCACCAGAAACCAATCACTCACTTCATTTCCTATTCTAACAAATGCTTTACTACCTTTGTAGAAACTTTTCACTGCTTGCAACAACCTTCCACCAACTCCATATAACCTCATCACATCCCACATTGCTTCCCTATCAACTCTACCATACGCTTTCTCCAGATCCATAAATGTAACATACACCTCCTTACCTTTTGCTAAATATTTCTCACATATCTGCCTAACTGTAAAAATGAGGTAATAATAATAATAATAATCATAATAATAATAATAATAATACTAGGGGCAGTGTAGATACCTGGAGATGAGAGATGGTAATTGCATATGTGTCAACCTGCTCCTTTTCCTTTGGCACGGACGATGCCAATCGACTCAGTTCGTCCGCCTTCCACTTGCTACGCAGCCCAGCCTCGATTAATCTTAATGTCCTGAAAAAAAAAGAAAGGAATTTTAAGAATTCTTTTATTAATACATCATAAATGTTAGATGATTTTGATATTTTCATCTATTTCTTCTGTAAGTTATGGAAATTTTAAAATTCTATTAATTTTACAAACTTATTCTTAAAGATTTAAATGTCGTTCATGAATGAGAGAGGAAAACAACTGGACTATTCCCTAGAGACTGATCATATATACATATGAAGTCCCCAAGAGCCCTAGCCCCTCAAGCTAAGACCAGGGAGGGCCAGGAAATGGCTGCTGGGAAAACCTACAGAAGGTTCTGGCTGCTGTTGACCCAGCATGTAGACATATAGGCCCTTAATTCCCACCTCACAAAGACAGTGAGGCTACAGATACTACTGGAAGCTATCGACCTTGAGTGGGTCTATAACCCCTGTCCAATAGATTGAGAGGCATAGACGCTTCCAATAGGGTACCACAACCCAAGGGATATAAACAATAAAACGACTCACACATCACCAAAGGTCTTCGTATAAGGTGCCCCAGGAGGGGTTGCCATGCCAATGTCACTGGAGAAAAATGTCTCTTTTCCAATGTGGATTTTGCTTCTTCCAAGTCGCGTCGACAGGATTTCGCAGGACGCCATGAAGCCGATGTACACGAAGTCTCTTGTGAACACCTGGCGAGAATAATCAAACTCGTTTTTAAAAGTTGTGCATTGTAACATTAAATTTCCTTCTTTAATAGTATTACAGGGTATTTTAGACATCATTATTTTTCAATCATAAATTTACATGTTATTCAAGTCTTTAATCCTTTTTAAATTATTACAGAGTATTGAAGAATTTAATTTAGGAGGATAGATGTGAGAGAGGCAAGAGAGCGTGCTAGAAATAGGAATGAATGGCGAGCGATTGTGACGCAGTTCCGGTAGGCCCTGCTGCTTCCTCCGGTGCCTTAGATGACCGCGGAGGTAGCAGCAGTAGGGGACTCAGCAGTATGAAGCTTCATCTGTGGTGGAAATGTGGGAGGTTGGGCTGTGGCACCCTAGCAGTACCAGCTGAACTCGGCTGAGTCCCTGGTTAGGCTGGAGGAACATAGAGAGTAGAGGTCCCCTTTTTTGTTTTGTTTCTTGTTGATGTCGGCTACCCCCCAAAATTGGGGGAAGTGCCTTTGGTATATGTATGTATGTATGTATGTATTAAACTTACAGAGCACTACAGCTTTCAATCACTTTTTTTACACTTACACATCATTCCACTAATAAACTATTACTTAGATACTTAAATACCATGGCAGTCTACAAATTCCTTTTTAAAATTTGTGGAGCAAAAAATTTCATTTCTTTCAGCTAACAGAACTTTACACCATCTAACATCCGTTTTAAGATAAATAGAGTTCCTATCAGAGTCCTGTGATAGGAGCGTAAGAATACTACCACCTTACGTCCTTCGTGTCGTAGAAAGTGACTTCAAGGACAGCTGCTGCCCTGCAGCCTTGTTCTTTAGCAAATGGCTACACCCACTGCCAACAACTGTGGAAACTGGTGCCTTGCAGTTGGACTATTAAGTCAAAGGTTATGACCACTCCCAATAACTGTCGTTGATGACTGCAAGCGCATGCGAACGTAGAAACATTCCCAAATTATTAACCATATATGATGCTACTGGCATCAGGCAACCGACCCCTTAATATAGGGATAACAAAGGGAAAGAAAAAGAAGAGTTCCTAGCAGCATTCATCCCTGTTTTTAAAACTTACAGAAGACTGTAACATTCAGAACTGGCTCTTAAACCTACTGTAATTAAAGAACATCCCAACTGTCTTACCCTAGAGTTCCTCGCAGCATTCATCCCTGTTTTTAAGACTTACAGAACACTGTAACATTCAGAACTGGCTCTTAAACCTACTGTAATTAGAAAACATCAGAAGCATCTTACCTGATCCATGGCAAAGGCATTGCCTAGTACGAAACTCCTTTCTGGATTCTTGTGGTTAAATAACTTCCACGTCTGAGCGTAGATGCCGTCTTTCGCCTCCTGCAGAGCACATTGACAGGGGTTAAGGGTTTTCTCTCTTTCTGGTTCTTTAATTATCCTTTATAATATAAAGTTTATATCGTATCGAATGACATTATGATGATAAATTTGAGTATTACATTTTATACATATTAGATTTTGGTATATCATTATTATTATTAAATGCAGTTGCATTGAAAGAATTTAAACTCTAGTCTTCTGGAAGGCTTTTAATCGTTAGAGATGCATTCTGAGCACTGATTTTTCAGCAATTTTAGTCTTCTGGAAGCGTTTTAAACATTATAGATGTATTCTGAGCAATGATATTCTGTAATTTTAGTCTTCTGGATGCATATGACAAGCAATACTCTAGAAAAAAAAATAACAATCTTGTAAATTTATAGCTTTGGTGCTATAATTTTCAGCACAATTTGAATGCTCCATGAGGGTTGGTTTTATCAGTGTTCTCTGGGGTATGATGCAAACTCTTAAACTGGACTTTTGAATCTTCTAAAAAGCTAAAAGTTATCAGAAATCATTACGCTCAACGACACCATATTTCTCAAAACTAGCGAATTGTAGCGAAGAAATCGGGGAGTATGATGCAAACTCTTAAACTGGACTTTTGAATCTTCTAAAAAGCAAAAAGTTATCAAAAATATTTACGCTCAACGACACCATATTTCTCAAAACTAGCAAATTGTAGCGAAGAAATCGGGGAGTATGATGCAAACTCTTAAACTGGACTTTTGAATCTTCTAAAAAGCAAAAAGTTATCAGAAATCATTGCGCTCAACGACACCATATTTCTTAAAACTAGAGAATTGTAGCGAAGAAATCGGGGAGTATGATGCAAACTCTTAAACTGGACTTTTGAATCTTCTAAAAAGCAAAAAGTTATCAGGAATCATTACACTCAACGACACCATATTTCTCAAAACTAGCGAATTGTAGCGAAGAAATCGGGGAGTATGATGCAAACTCTTAAACTGGACTTTTGAATCTTCTAAAAAGCAAAAAGTTATCAGAAATCATTACGCTCAAAGACACCATATTTCTCAAAACTAGCGAATTGTAGCGAAGAAAACGCGCCCTATCTTAGCTTACCCGGAAGAGCAACTCGTTGGTCGTGTCTTTGTAAACCCCGATATCGAATCCTTGCTTGACAGCCCTCGGCAGATCCGTGAGGTAGTCAATTGGAGCTTCAAACGCTGGGATGGCCAGAGAAGCTGTTAGCATTCCTGAGTACATCGCTGTGGGCATTATCATCATTATGATAATTATCAAAAGTTGCTCTGAGTATTATTAGCATTATCAATTTAATAATAATAATAATAACAATAATAATAATAATAATAATAATAAGAATAATAATAATAATAGTATATTTATTATTATTATTATTATTATTATCATTATTATTATTATCAGCCAAGCTACAGCACTAGTTGGAAAACCAAGATGCTATAAGCTCAAGGGCTCCAACAGGGGAAAATAGCCTAGTGAGGAAATAAAATAAGGAAATAAATGAACTACAAGAGAAATAATGAACAATGAAAATAAAATATTTAAAAAGCGGTAACAACATCAAAAGATATTTTATATATATACTATAAAAACACTTATGTCAGCCTGTTCATTACTATTAAAATTGTGGCCAGGAAACTGTTCACAGACACACACAAACAGGGGTGAAAATATGACCTCCTTCCAACTTCGTTGGCGGAGGTAATAATCACATATGAACTAAGAAGCGTGGAGTAGGAGATGATGAATGGAGAAGTGTTGATTTAAAAGCTCGAGATAGAGACGACTGGCAAAATCTAACCGAGGCCCTTTGTATCAATAGGAGTACGATATGAGAAAATTAAAATAAATGATTAATGAAATCTATGAATTGTTGAAATGGAACAGCGGTGTAAGAACGTGATTAAGAAAATTCATAAGTCTTGTAAAAATTGATCATATGTAAAAGTGTGTGAAAAAAACAAAAGGAGCACTTGGGCTTATAGCATCTTAATATGAAATATAAACTGAAATGACCAAAATAAGTGTAATTGACCAACCTGAGACGATGAGACAAAACATGTACCAGGTGACGAGAACGAATCTCTGGGACAAACTGGTAGCCTGGAGTCTGTTGCCCTGGACGACGATGCTTCGGAACATGTTGAAGGAGAACATCTGGAATGCCAACACTGGATGACCTCCCGTAGATGGTACCTTGGACATGAGGGCAACTATGGGGCCTATGACCAGCACGGAAGCGATGATGCAAACCCAGACCTATGAAAAGAATTCATAAATTAAAAACAGAAGCCTGATAGGCCTATGAAGTTACAAAAGATCTGGAGAAAGTTATACGTTCTTTATTCTTAAACATGATGATGATAAAATTAAGTAACTTTTAAATTAGGCAAAATGAGAAGATACCTAATAAGAAGGCAAAAGAGAATGTATTCAAATTGAAAAGAAAATAGACATTAACCTAAAAACAGTTTCAGTAACTCTAGCTAAAGTTTCCATAGGTTTAAAGGTTGCAGTTAATGTAGTCTGGCTGCACAAGGATCTCTCAAAAGTTAAAGTTCCTCTAGAGTTCTTTCGTCTATGAAAGATTTATCTTAATAATCAAGTATTTTCTGGAAGTAATTCATCGTACCTGGACGTTGAAAGGGGACAGGATAGCGAACACTCTGCTCTTCTGTTTAGGAGCCCTTGAAAAGATCCCCAGAGGAGACCTGTAATATGGGTATGGAAAGTCCACCACAGTCTTGCGTAGAGCTGCAAAGTATTGAGGGAAACTTAGAATACCCATTATCTATATGAGAAAATAGAAGATTTAGGAGAACCAGGCTTACGTGGCTATGAACTATGAAGCGTGAAGTAGATGATGAATGGAGAAGTATTGATTCAAGAGCTCGAGATAGAGACGACTGGCGAAATCTAACCGAGGCCTTTTGCATCAATAGGCGCAGGAGAGGATGGTGATGATATGAGAAAATGAAAATAAATGATTAACGAAATCTATGAATTGTTGAAATGGAATAGCGGCGAAAGATCGTGATTAAGAAAGTTAGTAAGTCTTGTAAAAATTGATCATATGTAAAAGTGTGTGAGAAAACAAGGAGCACTTGGGCTTATAGCATCCCTCTTTTCCAACTAGGGTTGTAGCTTAGCTAATAAAATAAATATTAATAATCGCAGGGTTATTTTCCCCTGTTGGAGCCCTTGGGCTTATAGCATCCTGCTTTTCCAACTAAGGTTGTAGCTTAGCAAGTAATAATAATATTAATAGTCAATGGATTACTGTTCCCTGTTGGAAACCTTGGGCTTATAGCATCCTGCTTCTCCCACTAGGGTTGTAACTTAGCAAATAAAATAAATATTAATAATCACAAGGTTATTTTTTCCTGTTAGAGCCTTTGAGCTTATAGCATCCTGCTTTTCCAACTAGGGTTGTATCTTAGCAAATAATAATAATATTAATAGTCAATGGATTACTGTTCCCTGTTGGAAACCTTGGGCTTATAGCATCCTGTTTTTCCAACTAGGGTTGTAGCTTAGCAAGTAATAATAATATTAATAATCACAGGACTATTTTCCCCTGTTGGAGCCCTTGGGCTTATAGCATCCTGGTTTTCTAACTAGGGTTGTAGCTTAGTAAGCAATAATAATGTTAATAATCACTGGATTATTTTTTTCCTGTTGGAGCCCTTGAGCTTATACCACCCTGCTTTTCCTACTAGGGTTGTATCTTAGCAAATAATAATAATATTGATAATAAAGAAAATTTCCATAGTTTGGATATAGGCAGAAAAATAATAACGAACAGAGACCAGAGATATTTGTTACCTGAGAGCGAAATGGCGCAGATAGCGAAGTCTGCCTCTCTCCTGGCCACCAGACCAATCATGCCTGTTACAGTACCATTGGGCAATGGGTTTCCATAGGCCCCGTCTGGGGGGTCTACGATGCGAATTCTGGGGATAAATGGTGGTAATTGTAACAATGAAATTGTTGGGGATAGCGTTGGTATGGATAATGAAAAGGTTACTGATAATAATAGTAATAATAATAATAATAATAATAATAATAATAATTATAAAAATAATAATACTAATAATAATAATGATAATACTACTACTACTTCTGCTACTACTACTACTACTACTAATAATAATAATGACAATAGTAATAATAGAAATAATAATAGTAATAATAATAATAATGATAATAATAATAATATTAATAATAACAATAATAAAAATAATAATAATAATAATAATAATAACAATAATAATATTAATAATAACAATGATAATAATAATAATAAAATAATAAAAATAGTAATACTGTAATAATAATAATAACAACAACAATAATAATACAGTAATAACAACCAACGTAAAATTGAAGGCGTAGCTGAGTGTCCTCATCATGGCCACATCGATCCCTGTATTGGGCTGTGTGGTGCCATCTGGCAGTCGAACCAGGTTGCAGAGGCCAAAGTTGTTGACAGCTGCAATTCTCATCTCCCTTCCTTCCATGTTCCTATAGGAGGCGGAGTCGTCTCTGAGGATGACCTGCGCGAAGCGTTCTCTACCTCGGGCGGTAGAGAGGTCAACCTTGTCGTCGTACGAGAATCTGTAATGTTTATAAGAGATTCGATTGGTTGCTTTCACCAGATATTCGCATTTTTACCCACTTGGACCTCTTAGTATTTTTTTTTAATTTAAGGAAAAATGTCAGTTTATCTAAAATACTATGGTCGTTTTCCAAGAAGATTTTGCATAGATACTTCATGAAGGTAAATATTATGTTTCTA
>NC_090744.1:115507483-115562483 GCF_036898095.1 Palaemon carinicauda | reverse complement strand
TTTATGGTGAATTATATTTCTAAACGTAGTGTAATTCACGCTCAGATTACATTCCTTAATGCAAAACAAATCTCGTTAGAACGGTAACTTCTAATATAATATAACGTAAATCATAATTACATTTTTAAAGATGAAAAAATTTATGGTGAATTATATTTCTAAACGTAATGTAATTCACGCAAAGATTACATTCTTCAAGGTAAAGTAAATCTCGTTACCTAGTTCCGGTACTGGACGAATTTTCGCCTCGAATATCAGGGTCCAGCGACTTGGGCAATCCGATCACAAGTCCAGAAACTGACCCACAAAACACACTCAGAAGAACTACGACTGGGCAGAGATAAGAAAAAAAAATTGTTAAAATGATATGTAGATATGAATTTATGCAGATATTGTTCAAAACATTATTTGTGAGTTTTTCAATATTTTACCTAAAATTGTATGTATATATATATATATATATATATATATATATATATATATATATATATATATATATATATGCACATATATATACTGTACATATATATGTGCATATATATATATATATATATATATATATATATATATATATATATTCATATATATATACATGAATATATATATATATTATATATATATATATGAACATATATATAAATATATATATATATATGCACATATATATGTGTATATATATACACACATATATATATGCACATATATATACTGTATATATATATATATATATATATATATATATATATATATATATATATATATATATATATATACATACATATATGTGCATATATATATACATACATACAGTATATGTGCATATATATATGTGTATAGCAGAAAGGCGAAAGAAAGCAGATACTTCATTCATTTAATGTTTTAATGTTTTAATTTTTAATTTGATTTATATGGTTTAATTTATTAATTTTTAGTATATTCCATCCACTTCATTTTTTAAGTTTTCGATGTATTTGTTCTAATTCTTGCCTTTTTAACAGAATTTCATTGACTAACGTAATGTCTATTGATCTGTGTTTTACATTCCTTTTTTAGCTCCGATGATGGGAAATGTTGTGCCCGAAAGCTTAGCCAATAAACTGTCCAAATGCTGAAGTATCTGCTTTCTTTCGCCTTTCTGCTAAACCTCAAGCTTTCTAGAAGCGAAAATGCCATTAATATATGTGTATATATATATACACACATATATATATACATATATATATATATATATATATATATATATATATATATATATATATATATATATATATATATATATATATATAATAACTTCTATTAATTATTAAATCTTACCGAACTGATGACTTATGAGGGAAGCCATCATTGCCAGCCGAAGGGGACAAGATCCTGTAAAGTTTAAAAAAAAAAGAATTAAAGTAAGATGTCATATATATATATATATATATATATATATATATATATATATATATATATATATATATATAGTTCAAACCCATCTCTCCCCGTCCCACGCGTTAGGGGAGAATGTTAAGCGAAAAGCTAATTTATAGCCAACCTTAAGTCACCACACTGCAGTTTGCTTTTATCCCGTCCATTCGCACAAAACTGATGACGGACTGGTGAATATTGCAATCACGGGGAACTTCTTACACGAAACATCTTTTCCTTTCCCTACTTCATTTGCAATCTCTAGGGCCTCATTTTCTTGTTCTTTATGTCCATCTATCATCTGTTATTGTCATCATATGTCATGCCGGTGTCCATTTCTTTTTCTTACATGATAGAATATTCTCTGGGATATAATTTCCGCCTGAGCCAATTATTAACTTTGATTGCAAGTTTAAAAATGCAAAAATTTCTACCACTCGAGAGAGTAATGAAATGAAATTCTCTGGGATATAATTTCCGCCTGAGCCAATCGTTAACTTTGATTGCAAGTTTAAAAATGCAAAAATTTCTACCACTCGAGAGAGTAATGAAATGAAATTCTCTGGGATATAATTTCCGCCTGAGCCAATCGTTAACTTTGATTGCAAGTTTAAAAATGCAAAAATTTCTACCACTCGAGAGAGTAATGAAATGAAATTCTCTGGGATATAATTTCCGCCTGAGCCAATCGTTAACTTTGATTGCAAGTTTAAAAATGCAAAAATTTCTACCACTCGAGAGAGTAATGAAATGAAATTCTCTGGGATATAATTTCCGCCTGAGCCAATCATTAACTTTGATTGCAAGTTTAAAAATGCAAAAATTTCTACCACCGGAGAGAGTAATTTCATTGCCAAGCGAGTTGACTTTACCGAGTTCGCATAGCGATGCATTATTCAATAAGGATAAAACACAAGGCTTATTTACCCTTCAATTGTTTTCTCGGCATATTATCAAAGAGAGCAGAAAATTCAATTTACTTAATGGTTCTGACAAGCAATTGCAATATCGTTACTCCTGCGTTTATAGCTTTGCATACTGGATAAAAATGATATTCGGAAAATTAAATCAAATTTTGTAATGCCAGATAATTCGGGTATATTACTATAAATATATGTAAAAAAAATACTATTCATTATTTATTTTCTTATTTTCTTTCTTCACTGGGCTATTTTCTTTGTTGGAGCCCTTGGGCTTATAGCATCTTGCTTCCCCAACTAGGGTTGTAGCTTAGCTAGTAATAACAATAATCTATTTCCTTATTTCCATTCCTCACTGGGCTATTTTCTTTGTTGGAGCCCTTGGGCTTATAGCATCCTGCTTCCTTAACTAGGGTTGTAGCTTATCTTCTTCTTCTAATAATAATAATAATAATAATAATAATAATAAGAAGAAGAAGAAGAAGAAGAAGAAGAATAACAACAGTAATAATAATAATAATAATAATAATAATAATAATAATAATAATAATAATAATAATAATAAGAATAATAACAACACTAATAATAATAATAATAATAATAATAATAATAATAATAATAATAATACTAATTTTAATAATAATGATAATAATAATAATACTGATTTTAATAATAATAATAACAATAAAAATAAGAATAATAACAATGATAAGAATAATAATAATAACAATAATAATAATAATAATAATAATAATAATAATAATAATAATATGGCGGATAACAAATCGATAAAAGCAAAATTTTTAATGTCTTCCCGGCCAGAGAAGAACAGAAAGCAAAGTATAGACGACACGACGAAACAAAAAAAAAAAAAAAAAAAAAAAAAAAAAAAAAAAAAAAAAAAAAAAAAAAAAAAAACTCGACGCATGGATAGAGGTTTGTAACCGATATGCGTATATGAGGAGGATATATAAACGCAGAAACTCCAGGACATTTAGATCCATTTGTTATGTTCTTGTGTGGACAATTCCTCGTCGTATAAACATACAGTTTACTTCTGGGCAAACAGAAGAGTAGGCATAGCAAACACACATACACTAATGATCGATCTACTTATATCTTAACATGATTAGAGACCTTTCTAACGAGAAAATTCCTTCATTATTATTATTATTATTAGTAGTAGTAGTAGTAGTTTATTATTATTATTATTATTATTATTATCAACAGTAGTAGTAGTAGTAGTAGTAGTAGTAGTATTATTATCTACCCCCCAAAAGTGGGGGAAGTGCCTTTGGTATATGTATGTATGTATTATTATTATTATTATTATTATTATTATTATTAGAATCTAAAGTAACAATAGTTGGAAAAACAAGAAGCTATAAGCCCAAGGGCTCCAACATGGAAAAATAGCCCAGTACGAATAGGAAACAAGAAAATGAATACATTACAAGAGAAGTAATACAATCAAAATAAAATATTCTAGGAACAGTAACAACATTAAATTAGATCTTTCATATATAAACTATAGAAAACTTTAAAATAAAACAAGAGGAAGAGAATTAAGATAGAATAGTGTGCCCGAGTGTACCCTCAAGCAAGAGAAGTCTAACACAAGACAGCGGAAGACCATGGTACAGAGGTTATGGCACTACCCAAGACAGGAGGATAATGGTTTGATTTTGGAGTGTCCTTCTCCTAGAAGAGCTGCTTACCATAGCTAAAGAGTCTCTTCTACCCTTACCAAGAGGAAAGTAGCCACTGAATAAATAGTGCAGTAGTTAGTCCTTACCTAGATTTAGGGAATAAGTAAATAGGTATAATATATTATGATAAACAACGATTGAATATAGAATTGGATAAAGTGCCCTATGGCAATTTTCTCATGAGACTATGCCTGAGGATAAACCGAGTTAGAGAGGACACATCGTAACCAAATTGCTCGATGGAGCCCTAATATGGTATGTAGCTCTTCTAAGAGAAGGACACTCCAAAATCAAACTATTGTTCTCTAGTCTTGGGTAGTGCCATAGCCTCTGTTCCATGGTCTTCCAGTATCTTGCGGTAGAGTTCGTTTGCTTGAGGGTACACTCATGCACACTATTCTATCTTATTTCTCTTCCTTTTGTTGTTTTGAAGTTTTTCTCCTCTTGTTATTTTCAAGTTTTTATAGTTTATATATGAAAGATTTATTTTAACGTTATTATTATTCTTAAACTTTTCTTGTCGTTTTTCCTTATTGCCTTTCCTCTTTAAGCTATTTTCCCTGTTGGATCCCTTGGGCTTATAGCTTTTTTCTTTTCCAACTAGGGTTGTAGCTTAACAAGTAATAATAATAGCATTTGTAGTTGTAGAGGTTATATGGATTAAAATTACCAAAATTAATTATTTCTTTTCCTTTCAAGGATTTTTAAAAATCCAATTTTTATAAAGGATCTGGACAACTCGTAGCCATTTTCTCAACTTAGTTAGGCTATAGATCCCACCATTAGTAGAATACAGGAGACTCATTTTGACGAAAATTACAAGAATTAAACACAATAATGCAAATATAGGAAAAATAAGACATTACATATAACAGAAAATTATTAAATACTATTAAATACTTCGAACCTCATAAGGCATAAAAGGTATATGAGATACTGAAACAGCTGATGAAACTCTAAATGTTGAAAGATATTCAACTAAATGAAAATTCGCAAAATAACTCACGAGCAATTTCCACAGATGAAAATTGGAAGATGGTGAGAGCTATCATAGAAGACAACCTCTCCGTCCAGGTTCCAGGAAGCGAATGAACCGTTGAAACTGCTAGCCAATCCTCGACGGGCTGCCTCGTCCTATTTGGCTCCGCCCATTATTAGTCTCAATCAACGTATTTCTCCCCTTGGCTCCTCCCATTTCCTTTTTAATAATATTTCATTATATATTTTTCAGGAAGCCCAGTTGCAATAGTTCATGTTGCATGAATTGCAGAGGAGGGACCCCTGGAAAATAGTTAATTATCTTCTAATAGTCTGATTCATTTCAAGAATTTAAATCCTTGTTAAATGACTGGCCAAGAAAGAAAAAAATATTCATTCTAGCTCCTGTTTTTATCTGGTCAAGAAAGAAAAAACTAAAATATTCCAGCTCCTGTTTTTATCAGCCCCCAAGTTCCCTTTCCAACCAAGCTAGGACCAAGGAATGCCAGGCAAGGGCTGCTGATAACTCAGCAGGTAGACCTATAGGCTACCCTACTCACCTCATCTCTAGGTCTAAATGATGGTGAGGTTTCAGAGACTACAAGAAACTATTGAACTGAAGCTGGTTTCGAACCCCAGTCCAGCAGATTTCTAAGCAGGGACGTTTCTAGTAGCCTACCAGTCAAGAGCTTCTTGAGTAGTGCCTCTTATTACTTCACGGGCCTTGCGGTTAGAACATGTAGGCCTACTAGAAGAAGACCGTCTTACTCTAAAGTTGGTTCCATTATTGCACAAAGAGGCTTAGATTTAAAGAAAATTATATTCATTGGCGCCATTTCAGAGACAAAACAAATATCCTATGCGAGACTGACTGATAAGGGTTGCATTGAATTAAAGCAGCTGATCAGGGCTGCGTAGAATCGAAGCAGCTGACCGGGGTTGCGTAGAACTAAAGCGACTGATCGGGGCTGCGTAGAATCAAAGCGGCTGACCGGGGCTGCGTAGAATTAAAGCGGCTGACCGGGGCTGCGTAGAATCAAAGCGGCTGACCGGGGCTGCGTAGAATCAAAGCGGCTGACCGGGGCTGCGTAGAATCAAAGCGGCTGACCGGGGCTGCGTAGAATCAAAGCGGCTGACCGGGGCTGCGTAGAATCAAAGCGGCTGACCGGGGCTGCGTAGAATCAAAGCGGCTGACCGGGGCTGCGTAGAATCAAAGCGGCTGACCGGGGCTGCGTAGAATCAAAGCGGCTGACCGGGGCTGCGTAGAATCAAAGCGGCTGACCGGGGCTGCGTAGAATCAAAGCGGCTGACCGGGGCTGCGTAGAATCAAAGCGGCTGACCGGGGCTGCGTAGAATCAAAGCGGCTGACCGGGGCTGCGTAGAATCAAAGCGGCTGACCGGGGCTGCGTAGAATCAAAGCGGCTGACCGGGGCTGCGTAGAATCAAAGCGGCTGACCGGGGCTGCGTAGAATCAAAGCGGCTGACCGGGGCTGCGTAGAATCAAAGCGGCTGACCGGGGCTGCGTAGAATCAAAGCGGCTGACCGGGGCTGCGTAGAATCAAAGCGGCTGACCGGGGCTGCGTAGAATCAAAGCGGCTGACCGGGGCTGCGTAGAATCAAAGCGGCTGACCAGGGCTGCGTAGAATCAAAGCAGCTGACCAGGGCTGCGTAGAATCAAAGCAGCTGACCAGGGCTGCGTAGAATCAAAGCAGCTGACCAGGGCTGCGTAGAATCAAAGTAGTTGTTCGTAGGAGAAGTAGGACTATATGCAACATTTCGAGACTACTCGGACAACTGTTTTGACCTGTGCAAAACATATTGCTACTCGATTCCAAACCTAAAATTCTTGGAGACAAAACCGAGTATGTTACTAGAGTCTCAAGCATTCTCTTCAAGCTAGAAGGATTAGGCCTATGAAACAAAAGAGAAACTATACTGAAAATGCATTTGTGAAGAATCATCTGAATATGACTGATAGGCCTAGGCCGAGAGAGTACATATGCCACCGATGAGCCAAATATTCAAGGATTGAGATAAAAGCCAGAATTATATGCAAAGTACTTTTACAAGGTTGAAATGTACTACGTAGTACATCAATCAACGTCAGAAAGAAGCAAACATATAATTCATCGTAAGTTATGAACTTTCAGAGCTAGACTATGCAAGTTTAAATCTAATAGTGATAAACTGCCAAGTCTTATATTTGAAAGTGTTTGTCACTGAATATTTATGGCAATGATCGAGGCGAGGTAAATCATTTCAAGAAGTCTGTCTTGAATAAGTTATGAATTTGGTTCACTTCTATATATTACAGGCATTGAATAGTCGGCTCTGGAAGAAATATAGACTTTGAATAATATTTTCTATATATAGACCTAGTTTACAAAAAAAAATTAGCCTTTAAATAATATTTTCTATATATAGACCTAGTTTCCAAAAAAATATAGCCTTTATATATTTTCTATATATAGACCTAGTTTCAAAAAAAAATATAGCCTTTGATATTTTCTATATATAGACATTTAAAAAAATATATAGCGTTTGAATAATATTTTCTATATATAGACATATTTAAAATTATATATATAGCCTTTGAATAATATTTTCTATATATAGACCTAGTTACAAAAAAAATATAGCCTTTGAATTATATTTTCTATATATAGACCTAGTTTCAAAAAAATATAGCCTTTGAATAATATTATCTATATATAGACCTAGTTTCAAAAAAATATAGCCTTTGAATTATATTTTCTATATATAGACCTAGTTTCAAAAAAATATAGCCTTTGAATATTTTCTATATATAGACCTAGTTTCAAGAAAATATAGCCTTTGAATAATATTTTCTATATATAGACCGTTACAAAAATATATAGCCTTTGAATATTTTCTATATATAGACCTAGTTTCAAGAAAATATAGCCTTTGAATAATATTTTCTATATATAGACATATTTAAACAAAAATATATAGCCTTTGAATTATATTTTCTATATATAGACATATTTAAGCAAAAATATATAGCCTTTGAATGATATTTTCTATATATAGACATATTTAAACAAAAATATATAGCCTTTGAATAATATTTTCTATATATAGACCTAGTTTCAAGAAAATATAGCCTTTGAATAATATTTTCTATATTTAGACCTAGTTTCAAGAAAATATAGCCTTTGAATAATATTTTCTATATATAGACCTAGTTACAAAAAAAATATAGCTTTTGAATGATATTTTCTATATATAGACCTAGTTTCAAGAAAATATAGCCTTTGAATAATATTTTCTATATATAGACCTAGTTTTAAGAAAAAATATAGCCTTTGAATAATATTTTCTATATATAGACATATTTAAAAAAAAATATATAGCCTTTGAATAATATTTTCTATATATAGACATATTTAAACAAAAATATATAGCCTTTGAATAATATTTTCTATATATAGACATATTTAAACAAAAATATATAGCCTTTGAATATTTTCTATATATAGACCTAGTTTCAAGAAAATATAGCCTTTGTATAATATTTTCTATATATAGACCTAGTTTCAAGAAAATATAGCCTTTGAATAATATTTTTATATAGATCAAGTTTCAAGAAAATATAGCCTTTGGATAATATTTTCTATATATAAACCTAGTTTCAAAAGAAAGTTGCAAGAATTGAAATTGTTAAAAGTTAAAAAATATTTTGTTTTTTTATGAAGTGTTGTTTTCGAAATTATTCGGAAATTTCTCAATAATACAGGATTTTATTTTATACAATTGTCCTTTGCCAAGTCAAGAAAATTAATTACACGTCCTAAAAAAAGCAATATTGTATTTTCAACGAATTATTCGATTGAAAATTAGTAATTAATAATAATCATAACTTTTTTTTCGAGAAATTATCACATCTAATTTAAAGCAAGAGGCAGAAATCAGTAAATTGACATTTTATTAGTCAAAAATATTTTTTTACTTATATTCTTATAAAAAAAATATATGACCATTTTATATATATGCTCTATTACTTTATTCATTAATTTATCTATCTATAAACTTAAAACAATTCACAAATAGCATCTCAAAGTAAAATTCTTTTTTTTTTCGAAGTTGGCCTAGTAATAGGCCTACAGTATAGCGGGATTTGTACCAGATTGAATTTCATGTACAGATTATTGATAATTGTTATATGGTCTTTTTCCTTGCTATATATTTTGATAGACCTACTCTCTCTCTCTCTCTCTCTCTCTCTCTCTCTCTCTCTCTCTCTTTCTTGTTTTCTTGTTTTGGGTTTAAATCCAACCCTCCACTGAAGTCGAGTGAACTACTTTTCTCTCTCTCTCTCTCTCTCTCTCTCTCTCTCTCTCTCTCTCTCTCTCTCTCTCTCTCTTGTTTTCTTGTTTTGGGTTTAAATCCAACCCTCCACTGAAGTCGAGTGAACTACTACTCTCTCTCTCTCTCTCTCTCTCTCTCTCTCTCTCTCTCTCTCTCTCTCTCTCTCTCTCTCTCTCTCTCTCTCTCTCTCTCTTTCTTGTTTTGGGTTTAAATCCAACCCTCCACTGAAGTCGAGTGAACTACTTCTCTCTCTCTCTCTCTCTCTCTCTCTCTCTCTCTCTCTCTCTCTTTTGCGGTCACGCTTCAGGAATCCGACTTTCAGAGCGAATGACAGACAAGGCGAAATGTCATCGGCTTCAAAACTTCAGAAGCCTGACAAGTGCCACTCTGGGAGTGCCACGTCCTGGACAGAGAGTCCTGCATGTCTGTCCGTTTTTCTAGGATACCTGTTAAGGGAAAAGACTCTTCAAAGGCGTCATTAATCCTTCATGAAGTGTAAAAACGGTGAAAATTTGATTAAAACAGGCGAGAGAAAATGTCAGCTAACTTGCTAAGGAATTCGAGGGTTGTGGTGGCCGATGTAATAACGTTCCTGACTGGTGAACACCAGACTGTGGTTCGAGTCCCGCTCAAACTCGTTAGTTTCTTTGGTCTCTACAACCTAACCATCCTTGTGAGGTAAGGATGGGGGGTTTGGGGGGAGCCTATAGGTCTACCTGCTGAGTCATTAGCAGCCATTGCCTGGCCCTCTTTGGTCCTAGCTAGGGTGGAGAGGGGGCTTGGGCGCTGGTCATATGTATATATAATCAGCCTCTAGGGCATTGTCCTGCTCGATAGAGCAATGTCACTGTCCCTTGCCTCTGCCATTCATGAGCGGCCTTTAAACCTTTAAAAGATCGGGTGTTTTAGCCAGGTGAAACCAACTTTCTAAATGATGGAAAAAAAATTACATGAAAATTCAAATATTGAAATACAGCAATAATCAGTAGGCCTATTCATTTTTTGTATAGACCCATAAAAAGACTTAGGCCTATCATTAGTAAAGAAACAGTTATTGTGAGGTTTATTAACATTAAACGCACTTTATGAGCCTCCTTTGTAGTAGGCCTACTCAAAAATAAAATCTAAATCTAATATGAAAAAGCACTAGATTAAAAAATAGCCCTTACACTTCTCTCTCTCTCTCTCTCTCTCTCTCTCTCTCTCTCTCTCTCTCTCTCTCTCTCTCTCTCTCTCTCTCTCTAACATCATTAAGGATTTTATTTTATGTTGAACAGGCTTGCATGAGTCCTTTTATAGTTTATAAATTTAATATGTTGTAATGTTGTTAATGTTTTTAAAGTATTTTATTTTAATTTTCATTACTTAAACCGTTTATTTATTTCCTCACTGGGCTGTTTTCCCTCTTGGAGCCCTTGGGCTTATAGCATCTTGCTTTTCCAACTAGGGTTGTAGCTTAGCTAGTAATAATAATAATAATAACAATAATAATAAAAATAATAATAAAATAATAATAATGAAATTCCATGCTTTCTCTCTCTCTCTCTCTCTCTCTCTCTCTCTCTCTCTCTCTCTCTCTCTCTCTCTCTCTCTCATCATTAAGGAGTTTGATAATGAAGTATTGAAATTCCATACTCTCTCTCTCTCTCTCTCTCTCTCTCTCTCTCTCTCTCTCTCTCTCTCTCTCTCTCTCTCTCTCTCTCTCTCTCTCTCTCTCTCTCAGTATAGGAAAAACACATGAATGATTCCTAGTCCCAAGTTGTCATCTTTCCATTATTCTTAAGACATTAGCCATCAAAGGGACGCAGTGTCAATCAAGCTCATTACGATATGGCGAATTCATACATCTCGCTCATTAAATGTTCAGATATTGAAGTCTTACTTGGTTTATTTCTTGGTCTATTATGCTTAAACACACATGTATGTCATAGCCCAATACGGTATAAATTATCTGCATGTATAATTATATACACGTATACATATTATGTGTACCGTATACATCCACACAAAATTTTTATACAGTACATATGACATTAAGAATTGTGAGGAGAAATATGAAAGTGGTTAAAATATCGTATGATTATGGAGCTAAAGTAATCAACGCAATAATTACGTATTGTATTACTTAATGCTTAGTACTTTACATTACCTTAGGAATCATGTTACTGTATTATATGACATAACGGATAACGCAATATACTGTAATTAAATATATTGACTCTATATCCAAGCTTCAATGGATGGCGTAGCGTGTTATAGAAAATGTATTTTATGCGTTAAGGGGATGCTGCGCTAAACATAAATGGTCCGTGAAACATATTATAGTGTTCTCAGACTATGCAGTGGTTGTATATATATATATATATATATATATATATATATATATATATATATATATATATATATATATATATATATATATATATTATATATATATATAATTAGGCGAACGATCACAAAACAATATTGTTTTCTTCATTTAGATAAATGTTAATCTTGATTCTGTGGCTTCTCGTACTCTTTATTTTGTACCTTCGTTGAGATAATCATTAGCTTTATGGGACTAAATATATTTCGAAAGAATTTTAACATTATAATATACTTTTTGCAATGCACTGAAATGGATCGCTTGCATAGCTAATAGGCCTAACATTTGTTTAAAATTGTCCACGTGTTCAATATCATTATTCTTATTTACTATTTTTTCTATTCTTTTTCTGCTTCATCGACTTCTCAGCCAGAACCAAAGTGATTGATAATGTAAAGAAAACTTTCCAAACATCACATTGGTTTTATTTATAGCTATTTAAAGAGCATCCACAAAAACCTAGGAGTGCCAGCTCCCTGGCACCGAGAGTGACACTTGTCGCATTTCAGAAAGTTTTTAACTCATTGGCATTCAGTCACTTTTAGAGGTTTTCAATCAGCAATATATAATATTTATAATTCTTTGTAATGGCATCTATACTTTTTGAAGCAATTTTTAATTGGATTAGTCTGTGTCTACGTTCAAGACAGTCAAAGGAATCTTTTCCATATACTGTTTAGTACCTTATTACTGAAAGAAGTTTCAAAAATACCACTATATTATTATTATTATTAAATGCTAAGCTACAACCCTAGTTGGAAAAGCAGGATGCTATAAGCCCAGGGGCCCCAACAGGGAAAATAGCTCAGTGAGGAAAGGAAGCAAGGAAAAATAAAATATTTTAAGAATAGTAACAACATTTAAATAAATATTTCCTATATAAACAATAAAAATTTCAACAAAACAAGAGAAAGAGAAACTAGATACAACAGTATGCCTGAGTGTACCCTCAAGCAAGAGAACTCTAACCCAAGACAGTGGAAGGCCATGGTACAGAGGCTATAGCACTACCCAAGACTAGAGAACAATGGTTTGATTTTGGAGTGTCCTTCTCCTAGAAGAGCTGCTTACCATAGCTAAAGAGTCTCTTCTACCCTTACCAAGAGGAAAGTAGCCACTGAACAATTACATTGCCGTAGTTAACCCCTTGGGTGAAGAAGAACAATTCTTCTACTACACTGTAATTGTTCAGTGGCCACTTTCCCCTTTCTAAGGGTAGAAGAGACTCTAGCTATGGTAAGCAGCTCTTTTAGGAGCACACTCCAAAATCAAACCATTGTTCTCTAGTCTTGGATAGTGCCATAGCCTCTGTACCATGGTCTTCCACTGTCTTGGATTAGAGTTCTCTTGCTTGAGGGTACACTCGGGCATGCTATTCTATCTAATTTATCTTCCTCTTGTTTTGTTAAAGTTTATATATTTTATATAGGAGATATTTATTTTAATGTTTTTACTCTTCTTAAGATATTTTATTATTCCTTGTTTCCTTTCGTCACTGGGCTATTTTCCCTGTTGGAGCCCCTAAGCTTAAAGCATCCTGCTTTTCCAACTAGGGTTCTAGCTTAGCAAGTAATAATAATAATAATAATAATAATAATAATAATAATAATAATAATAATAATAATAATAATAATAATAATAATAATAATAAGGTATTATCCAAACTTATTTTATAGTAGAAATGGATAAAAATTAAATTAATGATTTTCATTATCATTGTTGTTATGGGAACAAATAAATTATGGTATAAAGTTGGTATTTATTTACAAGACCACCGTTCTCCATATACTGACAAATTATGCAAAGCTATTGTTTTCCTCTATTACGTTTTTTTATAATTCAAAATAATTCACCACATGGGAAACAAGTTAAAATTATAAAAAAAAAACTGTAGAATTATTTAAAAAAAAAAAAAAACTAAACTGGCTTTCTTACTAAACGACCTGAAAATGACGTCATCAACATAGTCAACTTTATGGACACTTTTGAGTTAATTACTCCATTTTTAATTTAGTATATATTTTGAATATATATCAAATATACGCTGGCATCAGGAACTTCTTTTTAGTTGTTATTAAATACCAAAAATTTTGAATTCAATCCTGGATAATGTAACGGTAAGGTTTTTGAAAAAAAAAAAAAAAAAAAAAAAAAAAAAAAAAAAAAAAAAAAAAAAAAAAAAAAAAATGGCATGATGCTTACAAATGAATGTTTTATTCTACTCATAGTCCTTCGTTGATACCAATGGATAGATGGACGAGTTGCAAATCGGATTTGGTCATCTGGCCTGTGTTCAATGCAGAAGTTACATGGAATGCAGTGCACTTATGCAGTCAGGATCTGATTCCATTGGGCAATTGCAAGTACTGTATGTAATATGAGAAAAAAATGCTGATAATACACGTGCAAATTATAAAACATTTATGGGAAACTAATCACTAATTCATGGTCAATATATAAGATGCATTAAGAATATGAGTTGAATATTTGCTTTATTATAAGAATGAGTAATTTTTTTACATACCATTTTTCTCCAGCATCAGATGAAATTGTCCGTTATCAATCATTCTTCTTAGGCCAGGTCTATAAAAAATTGCTTGACTGAAACCTATACACCAATTCCCTAATATCGCAAGAGGGTCTGCCCCTCTCTTTTATTCGTCTCCTGTACTTCTTTCTCTCCTTATTTCCTTAATTTTCCCCATCCCGAGTACCTGCCTTTGAGCTAAAAACTGGATTGTATCCAGGGGTACTCTTCCTTTCCCCATATTCCCTATTATTATTATTATTATTGTTGTTGTGTAAATCTATAGAATAGACCTTGTTCTTAGGGATTCATGGAGAAGAGGAGAGTGCTATATTTATTTTCGATTAAGAGTCTATGTCTGCGACTGCAAAAGCCTTCGATGACTGCACTAAATTGTGCTAAATCCCATAGAAGAGCGTAATGGATGAAGGATGCTGTGCTAAAATGATTAACAAATCTAACAATGAATATTTGAAATGTGTTAAGAGGTTGACAATTCTTCTTCTTTGTCTGCATCTTTTCCCACCTTTAAGTGGGGTCGATGTTTCTGGCCCGCGTTCTCCATCTACCTCTGTCCCACACTTCATCACCGGTTAATCCCTTTGATCGAAGGTCATCCTTGATACAGTCCATCCACCTTCACTTTGGTCTCCCTCTCCTTCTCCTTCCCTGTACTTCCATTTCCATCACTCTCCTCCAAATATACTGTTCATCTCTTCTCATGACATGACCACACCATCTCAGTCTACTTTCTTAAGAGGTTGACAATTGTGCAAGCATATTTCCATGTCTAGAACGGGTGATTATTGCGCGCTGACACAAGATGAAACAGGCTATGGAGATTTTTCTTAATTTTAATTTTTGTTTAATTTTAGCTCACCCACTCACAAATAATTGACAATTTTTAATCACATGGTCTTCATTACTTGTCTAGCATAACAATACTCCTACATTCAAGTAATACGTAACCCTTATAAGTCGTTAATTTGTTCCAAGAGCTCAAACAGAAATTGATTTTTGACACAGGTAGATGGAATTTCACCAGTGACATTTACATTCCCTATGCATGTACTTGAGATACTACCACTAGAGAGTTATGGGGTCCTTTGACTGGCCAGACAGTACTACATTGGATCCTTCTCTCTGGTTACGGTTTGTTTCCCCTTTGCCTACATACACACCAAATAGTCTGGCCTATTCTTTATAGTCTCCTCTGTCTTCATACACCTGCCAACACTGAGGTTACTAAACAATTATTCTTCTCTCAATGGGTTAACTACTGCACTGTAATTGTTCAGTGGCTACTTTCCTGTTGGTAAGGGTACAAGAGACACTTTAGCTATGGTAAGCACCTCTTCTAGGAGGAGGGCACTCAAAATTCAAACCATTGTTCTCTATTCTTGGGTAGTGCCGTAGCCTTTGTACCATGGTCTTCCACTGTCTTGGATTAGAGTTATTCTTGCTTGAGGGTAAACTTGGGCACACCACTCTACCCTATTTCTCTTCCTCTTGTTTTATTCAACTTTTTGTATATCATACAGTGTAGGAAATATTTATTTTAATGTTGTGACTTCTTAAAATATTCTATTTTTCATTCTTTCCTTTCCTCACTGGGCTATTTTCCCTGTTAGAAGCCCTGGGCTTGTAGCATCCTGCTTTTCCAACTAGGGTTGTACAGCGTTGTGACTGATGTAAGGTTGGGTAAAATGGTGTGCTGTGGATTTTGTTTTGGAATAATACTTAAGGATTGTCGACAAAGTCAGAACTGACATACTGTATGTCGAACCAACCTAAATCATAAGGGTACTGTATTACTAATTCTATCTTTGGAAAGAATTTATTTTTTAATCAAGTTATGATTTTATCAAAGCTTTCAAATGCTTAATTAGAAGACAGTCATAAACAAAGGCGTTAGTAATACTTCAGTAAGAAATAACCTTGCTATTATTCACGTTGTTTAATGTTAGTCTGCACTCTATCTCTTACTACGCTTTTAGTTCTACACAGTTAAAGTAGCCCGAGTCACGTTTGTGCATTGGCCTTCACAATGCTTAAACAGTAAGGCAACCTCTTGGTGTATTATTCCCCACAATAACTAATTTTTCAAAGTCATAAAGGTGCAGAACAGGTTATGGACCCAGACAAGAGTTGTTATTTGATGGTGACGAAGTAAAGTTTTGGAGCTGTGAGAAATGAAGTTCTTAGGATATTTAAAGACTTATAAATTTGTTGTTGGCAGTGCAAGATGGCAATGATAGAGGTGTCGAGGAAAGGATATTTCAGTGGCTAAGTCATCAATGAAATATGGTGAAGCCACACTAATTCTCGCAAATGCATTTTGACAACGAATTCTAAGCAAGGTCAGATATTTCTTTCAAACTGCTTCTCCACCAGGCAGCATCTAGAGAAGATCGTGGACATTCTTTAATTTGCTCAATAAATGAGTATTAAAAGTCCAGGTTGAAAGACCTCAATTGGGTGTGGAGGAGAACATGCTGGCACATAAGGGGTATCAAGCCCTTCTGGCTCAGTTACCCAGTCGTTGCAAAGAATTCTCAAATCATTGACATCAAATGCCTTTTCCATGTCAGTCCCATTGGTCCCTTCCCAATTTCCATGATCCTTCACACAAACCTCTCTATGGTTAGGGAAGCCATTCAGAGGAGACCTTTGTGTTCGGGAAATGTTCTCCTCAATTTGCTACACTTCACATACTGTACAGTAAATGTCTCGAAACTGACGGAGGTTTTCCTGACGAAGAGACTCGGTTTAAAAAGCAACTCCCATTTAAAGATTTTCATAAACAACAAAGTAGCTGCCAGTTGCCTTGAAAAGGAAGGAATCCTGTTCAAGAATTCTCGACAGTCTCTCTTCAAAATAGGAAATCAATTCAGGAGAGAAATGCGTTTCTCTCACCGTGCAATCTGTCCGATTCACTATCCTGACTGACATAATGCTTACAGAATGAACTTTAAACCACAGTAACTTTTAAGGAGCTTCCTCAGTTTGTCAATAGACCTATTAGCAACTAATGAAAATCACTAACTTCCATTACACACAACCACGAATGTGCACTTAAGCAGTAGCAAGAGATGCTCTGAATCTGGATTGGAACCGACTGTCATCATGTTTCCTCCGAGTTTGATTTTGAATGCTACAAATATTTACATTGGCCAAACAGCCTGTGGTACCCGTGTCGTGACAACACCTGCTTTGGTCTGCACAGCTATGTCAGAAAGAAAAAAAGTCTGATACTTTCTTTCGTCCTTTTTAACCCAGAACCTTCACGCTTGGATTTTCTCTCCAATATTTTCTAGGAGGATTTTTCAGCCCATTATTTGATGATTGCAAGAGGCCTTCAACTATAAGACAATACAGTACCAATCTGTGAGGAAAATTTGTATGGCTTTTACAAGGAATAACTCACATCATAAGCCCAAACTCCTTGACTTAATTTCTGGTCCACATTCTTGAGAATTGGAGGCTCCAGCTACCAACATTTTGTCACACATTTGCATCAAGAGAACCTCTCAAGGCTGCACTGGATGTGGATCTAGATTCAGACATAATTCACTAGATCATCCAGTCTTTTGCATAGACCATCTCCACCATTGTCTCTTGGTTTCTGATGCTCAAGTTAAATTTTCCTCCAACTACATCAAGAAGCTCGGCAAAAGCCTTATTTCTTGATTGATTTAGCCTTGGGAGCAAGTTGCTGAATTGGCTGCCTTTCAGAGGGACCAGGGGTTACTTACCATATTTTCGGGGGGTCTTCTAATTTTGATGCAGGGTCTCCTCTTCCTAAACAATGACCGAAAGTCTCTTCAGATGAGATCTGCCTTACATTTAGGCTCTCAACTTGGGAGACAGTAACCTCTGTTCAGTGTCTACCTTACAACTATAATTACAGATACATCCTCAGAAGGCAGCTTATTTCAAAATACCCAGACCAATAAGTTCTTTTCAACATTGGCCATCCATATTCTAATAGCCTTTTAAAAAAGCTGACCAGTCTCCTTCCCTAAAAACAAAGAACTGAGAAATTCTGCTTCTTCACTAGCCTTTTATTTGTTGGATAAAACCCTGTCCACTTAATCAAGCATGCTCGACGGGTAAACTGTGATACCAGACCACAATAGGTATTGAGAATGAGGGTTCATAATATCAGTAGCAGGAAAACCACAGGCAGGGATCTAGCCACACTACCAAATGGGTGGTCTATGGATACGTTCATGAATGCAGTGACTATCCGTGCCAATGCACTGATGGAGAAGGCTTCTTTGACGACTCGATCATCCTGAAGTCGTGGTCCACGAGGTGTAAACGGGAGACCAGACTCATTTGCATGAATTGGAAAAAGAGTATGAAGTCAAGATAAGCGATATAATGGTGTCAGGTGAGGTTAGCAATGAAGCACGATCAGATGTAAGATGGCGTTGATGCCTACATTTAAGAGAATGTTCTGGAGATGCTCGACAAAATTTAAATGCAAAACCAGAGGTGTATAATTTTAGAACTCGCTTTCAGATCCCTCGTCAGAAACAAAGAGCTGGTCGTAGGAGTCCAGAGCTTTGTAGGGGGGTGAAATTAATAGCGCATGGCGTTTGTCAGCCGTCCTGCGGCGATCATCAAAAAAGACGAAGGAGGTGGTAGAGGATTAGTCTCCAACATAACATCTTTTACCTAACAATGAAGGGCAGAAGAATCCTCAACTTCAGGATAAACCTGGAGTATCACACGGTCAGCTGGCCTGGTATCAAAGATGACGACGAAAGTTCAGATGGGAATTTCAGGAATTAGGAGAACAGACTCATGTACTTTTACTTCGACCGCAAAGCAGATAAGGAGAATGATCCAGTTTAGATCTCTTCTTTTTACAACCACTACCTTCAAACCGCACTAAGGGATTTCGAGGAGTATCCATGTCCCGTGCACATTGGACACAAAAGATAAGGATCAACTCCCACATAACTCATGAAACTACAACACGGACGTCCTTCCACGCTAAGACAAGTACTGCACTTGTAACACGCTCATTCTGAAACACAAGAAAGAAGTGAAACTTCAAAGGCCAACGACAGACATTCAAAGACTAGCACATCTGGACTCGAGTGGTTCCAAGCTTCAAGACACAGCCTGTCAACCAGACAGACTAGTAGGGCATACCATATTGGTTGCCAAATCCTTGACGATTCTTTCCCGGCGTACTAGCTTGCGCACTAGTGTAGCCATATCAAACGACTTGGGTTTTGTCTTGGCAAAGGAACGAATATATGGGTCATGTATTTGGTATGAAATCAAGGTTCTGCATCACATACTGTAATTAACAAACACATCATATCCCCAACTGGTCTTCGCTATGCAATTACCATCACTGCACTCTACTAGCCACGGTATAGCCAGATAAAAGCCCAATGGCTGCTCCATCAGGGAAACTTGCAAATTGAGGAAATAAAATAATGAAATAACTACAGTACATGATGGGCAGTAATAAATAAAAAATATAAAATACTTTATCAGTAACGATGTTAAAATATATCTAACCTAACATCCATGAACTGAAAGGACAACTATGTGAACCTGTTCAACATGTCTAAACTTATGAAGTTCGTCGGATTCAACTCTAGCACGATTGGGAGGATCATTCCATGTTTGGAATAACACTTCTAGAATGCTGCGTAACATAGTCGTATGAAGAGGGCAACTATTAAAATTAACTCTTTTCATAAATTCCTTCATGGTTTAATTGATCCAAGCACGTTCCGGGAGTTTTACGCATATCGACTACTATATGTGTATATTCTACATTTTCATCTAAAATGGCACTTCCGCCAATTTTGGGGGGTATCCGACACAGAAAAATGAAGAGGGGGATTTTTCCTTTATTCCTTCCTACCTGACAAGGAATTCCGCCTAGTTTGATTGGTACACCTAGAGTGCTGCAACCAAAAATACCCAGTAATCCACCAGAAACGAAGCTTCATATGCTGCTCCCCTACTGCAGCAAACTCAAGGCAGTCACCAGTAGCAGCAGGGCCAATCAGAACAGTTATCATTTGCAATCCTTGACCAAGGACTCCAGCATTCACCTTTCTTACAATTTCATCAACAAACTACAGGGCCACTCGGTAGAGAGCAGACCTCCGCCGCGACGGCTTATTCCTTGACCTTGTTCATAATGTATTAATTGGCGTAGATTTCCATACAATCAAATATGAACCTAGTTTGAAGTCTGTGACAAAGATGACCAAATTTATGCCTGATTACGTGGAATGGACATTTAGCTTGACCATTCAAAATTTAATAATTTCCAGCTTCTTATTCAAGTTAATTCCTGCAAAGTTTCATTACTCTACGATAAAAATTGTGGCCAGGAAGCTGTTCACTAGCCCCAAAAATAAAATACCTATAACGGGGCAAAACCCTCATTCCAACTTTGTTGGCGGAGGTAACTAACAGCATGGCAACATCTTACATCCATTTCAGGTTCAACTCTCACTGGAAACCAGTTAATATCCAAAAACAAACTTTACAGCCATGCATAAACTTGATGCAATACATATAACGTGTATTTCTAAAGTCTAGTATTCCTATTTTTTTACACCAGATTTCACTGCCAATTGTGTGCACACCCCCTAGGTAAAAAAGGATCACTGGACATGGAAGCATTTTCTAAGTATATTTTAACCATTTCTTCTAAATCTATTAACCCTTTTACCCCCAGGCTATTTGGAACTTTCCAACCCTTAACCCCAAGGGGGTTATTTTTTCCTCCCAGCACATTTTGCAGAATATCTTTTTTAAATTGCTCTAACAGCCTTCATTTTTGTCATAGAGAGGTCAGGTTGGTCTCATTCTCTTGGAAAATGCCTGAATTTTCTCAAAAAATTATCAAAAATATGAAAAAATAAATCATAGCCTTTTTTTGCAGGGACGTACCAGTACATCCATGGGGGTAAAGGGATGGCTTTTGTGAAACGTACCAGTACGTCCTTTGGGGGTAAAAGGGTTAAAATCTGTAATAAACCTTTGACATTTAAAATATATGCTGTGCACTTTCTGTGGCTCCAATCATTGGTTTAACTTCTTTTGAACTTAATCATGCAGTATTAAGTTTTAATTTTTTCTATAAGGGGATGTCGTTTAGCTGAAAGTAATTTTATACTCCTTAGTGCTTTTCTTTGGTTTGACTGATTTGCAATCTCATGCTGGGCCCGTCAATTTCCTTCTTATAAATTAGTCACATTCCCACAAACGTTTAATACAAAATAACAATATATTGGCTGCAATGGGTTATTTTAATACCCGATAAGAGACAAGGACCTCTGTGCGATATCAACCCAATGCAATTCTTTATACATTTTCATTTAACAGTCGCATAAACTTTTGGAAAGTCCTTTTCAAGCTTAAGGACTTTTTTCGGCGCGCTGTATCCCCCCCCCCCTGCTCAGTTATTTATTACCCATATTACTGAAAATATGGCATTATGATAAAATCCGCCATTTAAGATGTATCTACGGATGTAGAATGACATGACGAGTCTGTCGTCTCCAAAGCCACAAAGCGCACGTACCATCTCCTGAAGCATTTCCAAAACACAGGATCAAATTTGAGGATGACCCAAATATGGGGTTTATAAACTTGTGTGTATTACAGTCAAACCTTTGAATTACTATATTAGTTTTATTTGTTATACTCATTACAGTTTGATAAAGATTTTTGACATTACTGTTCTTGTTCAATTTACAGTTAACGCTACTGATGATGTGAAAACTGACAAATACCCCTAGATCTTCTTCACACAGTAGCTTCCAAATTTGAAATGCAAACAACTAAACAACCTTAAACACTATTGCCTTAGACCTTAGTAATAAAGGAGATGAAAAGAGCTCTTTTCTGTCATTTGTATTTTGCCGTTAATCTGCTGTTACACACTAGCAGGATTGTACAAATTAAACTATCTCTAAATTTAATTTCTAAAATGTGGCACTCTCTAGTTTTGCAGCCTTAACCCTATATGTACAAAGTTTCAAATAAAAAAAGATGTTCATTATGGTATAGAAGATCTACTTAATCAAAATTTTCCCTGATGACAGTGTTGTTATTACGACAACTTGGTAATATAATTACAGCTAAAACATTATTATTCAATTTCCTGGTTCACTCAAGTCTTAGTGTAATAATAATATGATTTGAGCATAAATTCTTGTGTGTTTGTAGGCACACATACAGTTTACTTACTTACTTCACAAAGAGCTGCAACACAATCAATTCCACAGGCCAATGTTGCACACACGGCAGTCCAAAAATACTGTATCAACTAACTGATGCAGCAAAACAAAACCCTCCACTTCTTGTGGCATCTGCAGGGAATACTACACCGCATGACGGGACAACCGTCACCCACAGACTCTTAAAATATTAATTTCTCGGTACAAATTTAATCGTAAAAATCACCTTACATATGCATAGTCTACCAGGAAAGCGTGAGAGAGAGAGAGAGTGCTCAAGCACGTTTTCAAATGATAATGGGAAATGATAAAAGCAAATGACTTTTTAATAACTTCTACCCACAGCACAAGTACATACACCGAATTCTTTGTAAGCACCTTTTTACAAGCAAGAAAACGCTGCTTAAGCATTCTCGTCAAATTCTTAGATAAAAACTCTACCTTAAGAAATACAAAGGTCACAAAAGATGAGTATTCCATGCAGCACACCAGTAAGAGTGTGGGACATACGTACACTTTCTAGGCAGCACACCTGATATACATAGACACAGTCAGGTAGTACTTAAAAGAGGCTAGACAGTGCACGATCAAACTGCCTTGCTTTTTTTACTTTTTTTTTTGTATTTTTTTATATATTTTAATACACCTGTACAAGCTTCTGGGGAGGCCTTTATTAAGGAGGAGGGGGAGCAAATACAGTAGATCATTTGTAGGCATCTGCAAACACATAACAGGCCTATTCAAACACAAGCCTCCCCTTCCTTCCCAAGTGTAAACAACTACTTTTGCCAAGAACCTGTTGAAGACACTGCACACACATGGGGAAAGTTTTTTATTTTTTTTATTTTTTACTGTTATGTAAGTCGTCAACACCTTGCATATATATATATACGGAAAGAATATATATATACACACTCCTCCTCCACCTACCCCTAACATGTTTTAAACATCTTCATTCAAACTGAAGTGTAAAGGTGGGTCCAGACGTGAGGGTTTCCGGGCGTAGCAGATTCGCAGCGGTAAGGTGAGAGCCGCTCCCCATAATCTTCTCTGCTAACCCTTTAAGTTTTGAAACACTGCCAGATGTATGCCAAAAATAATATCAGAAAAAAAAAAAAATGAAAAGAAAACTTCTACTACATCAGTTTGGGGGTGATTGGAGTGCTTGCTACTTTCTTAACACATCATAGCCATCTGTTTTGAAGCTGCTTTTAAACAACCAACCTTGTTTAACTTTATATGTTCTTTTACAAAGACCAATAACTCATTCAAGGCAGCTGCACTACTCGCCTACATTGTACCAGTTCATGAACAAAATTTTACCTAGCAGCCGCACACTGCAACTTTTGAACATGGCATCAACCAGAAAGAGGACGTCCCAGCCGAACCAAGCCACATCCAGTATAAAAAAAGCCATTCACTCACTTCACTATGGTACACAGTATTTGATGTCACCTTAAAACGAAAAAATATCAAGTTATCTGGGGGGGTGCGATGCTGGATTGCTTCGGCTGCTACATCCCAACAACAGCTACTAATACAGGCATGGGGGGAGGCACTTCCTTACAAACTATCCTTTGTAAGGGAGTCAGCTGTTTAATATTATCTTTTAAAAATTTTTTTAAAATAAAAAGGAAAAGAAACAGTACACATCAACTGCCATTTGGCGACACACTCAATCATTTATACAAAATACCTACACTTAAACCTCCAGTATCATTGTTTAAAAAAGTCTGTATGTACAAAATATAGGCTAAAACTTAAAACCTAAATGCTGTACAAAAGGCATCGGTACACTAAGTTATATTTCAGTATCAAATACAACGGCCTCAACATAAGAAATGAGCACAAAACCAATTTTTCTTAACAATATTGTACCTAAAATTGTACAGTTTAAAAAACCACTGAGCCACATACTCTTGTTTACAACCGGGGAATTCACGTAAAGCCCAAACAGTACAGGACCCAAGGAGCGACACGACCTAAGAACGACAATAGCCAGAAGACCGGCAGCTCATCTAGGTTAACCTGGCCACATAGCCACCACACTAATAACCGTTTAAAAAAAATTGTCCAATAAAATAAAAATCAATAAAAAAAGCAAATGTCAAAACATGAGTTTATACATTAACTATCCTGACAAGCCACATATACAGAAACAATAAGCTATAAACTACGCTATTCTGAAATGCAGCTTACTAATAACATACACAGAGCAACCTTGAGCCTGGCCACATTTACCTTGACAAAACCGACGGCACCTCAAGAACACTGCCATTTTGTTGCGACGAGGTATCAAAACATTTGACTTGATTATATCATTAAACCTTAATATTACTCAGATAAAGGAAATTTACAATAATAACAATAAAATTATGAGCTATGTCTTTAACACTACTGAGAATCAATTTCTTTTTCACCTAGAAAACCTACCTTAAAAAATTAAATACAGTATTGACATACATGTAAAAACATTCAATAATGCTCGTCCACGTAACCTGTTTATAAATGAAATCAACAAGAGAGCGAGTACTGCAATGTGCTAAAAATATACGATGGAAAAAGGGGGGGGGGGAAGAGAAATGGTCCTGTACGGAGGGCAGTTCTTGATACGAGCTAATCTTTGGTCTTCTTTATATCTTACTTCTAACCTTAGACCAGGTGGAGAGAGAGGTTTATCGTGGTGGGCGTTAAAAAAAAATTTGAAAAAAAATAAGTGTTAGAGTTGTGGTGACTTACATTGCTTATTTAAGTAAGAAGTAGGCAATGCAGGGATGGTCATTCATACTCCTTGAAATGCTAGTGTACTGTTGGTCGCGGAGGCATACTGTTTCTAATACACTGTGCCCACGCTGGAAGGATGTCGCAATGATTGTGTGTGCACAAAATAAAAAAAATGATCCAAACTTAAAACCCCAACTATGACGAAGAATAACTAACTGTAGATACTACTGCTATCTCCACTTGCATGAAACTATTGACTCATAATTTCAAATATTGCTGTACTGACTGCAACCAACATAATACAACCAAGGTAGATAAAAAAAAATATATAAACCAAAAAACCTTGGCTTCCATTTTTTTTTTTTTTGCTTTTCTCCTTTTCGTTACAAGTTTAAGCAATCAACAATATTAAAAATACCTCAGTCCAGCAAAATTAATACCTATATTTCCCCTAACATACTTTTGAATTCTTAACCCGACATATCTACAGGGCACTGTTACAAAAAAATCAACAACAAAGAAAATAATACTAAAAACTTCAAATTCAAAAACAATGACAAGAAAAAAATTGAAAAATCAAATTCACAAATACATACTTAGAGAATTCTTAACATTTCACTGGGGTATTTTTTTTGGTCGTAGCTGGTGGGGGGGCCTGGCACTCCTCCAGCGGGGCAAGCGTTATCTACACAATGTAACCCTCAAAAATTTCATGACTATAGCTTGATGTAGGTCGATGGCTGAGCAGTACTGGGCGAGGGCCGGCCGTTGGTTTGGGGATCCCCACCCTGGTGCCCTAAAATTCCCTCACTACCATACCGAGCTGCCCCTGCGAAATGAAAGTTGTTAAGGATATGCTAAAGGATATGCTAAGTGTTTCTGTTTTAAAAAATGAGTGCTTTTTTTTTTTTTTTGCTATACAGAAGTAAAGATCTTGTCTCACACCTTTGCTAAGGAAACTACACGTTTTTTTTCACTACTCTAAAATGAAAAACATTAAAAAAAAAAAACTATTAAATCCTCTGGCAGTAGCCTACTGTTATTATCCGGGCAAAAAAAAAAAAAAACGCGAAAACCCAACTTATTCGATACGTCTACATTACGAGAGCTCGCTGATTTCGCACGTTGCTCCTTGGGATCTCTTCCGAACTAATTCCAAACTGTGGCTCAGCACCTTCCTCTTAAAAGATACATCTCATTCCTATTGCCATTAATCACAACCTACGTTTAACACTAGATCAGAAAAGTACTCCCCCAGATTCCTAATTAAGAGAGATCATTAGCCATCAATCCTTCCCCCATATAAAAAGCAAAATCATTAAAAAGTTTCCCCACGCTCGATCTCACATCGCTGGCCATCCCTAGGCCTGTACCAATACTGCTTCATCGCCACCATCAAAATGAACTAATGCCTTATTGCTAAAATGTTTCAACGAATTTCCCTTCCTAATTATTTTCATTTCTATAAATTGGAACAAATGTAAAATTAACGTCAAAAAAAAAATTTTAGGATGGGAAATTTTACAATTGATCCGATACCTGCTTCAACAACCCTTGTACTGTTATTGAAACTACAAAAACCTACATTCCATACATATTTTGAAGCATAACTGACAACTTAAATTACAGAAAATGAAGTACGTTAACCTTAACAATTTGCCTTATTACTCATTCAAGATTTATTATGAACTGCCCTTCATATATACCAACTTAAACACAAACACACACACGCACGCAAGCACACAAGATATAGACACATGCTACAAAAAGCAGATTTGTGTAGTTGCTTCATTCAATTAAAATGTAATAATAACAAATAAGACCTTATAATCACTTTTAAAGACTTGCTAATCTATAGTTTGCTTAAATTATCTTTAGAACCATGAAAATTGTACAGAATGTTATCTATGTTTGTACTCCACCAAGGTTTAAAGGTGTTTTTATATCCTGATATGGGGTTTTAAGATAAAGAAAGGAAAAACAATTATAAAGTACAGTATTCAAAAATACCTTTCACTTGGAATTTTTTTTTTAGCAAAGTTCCCCATGAGAAAATGCTATCAACAACACCAGTTTTCATTCAGTGTGATTCCATGGGATTCGTAAGGTATTTCACATTATAAACCTGAATGAAATTAGGTTAGAGAGAAAATTTTCACGAAACGAGAGAATGAAATGATACCGGACTTTGTAATCAGCAGAAAAGTCTGAAACTAGACTTTCTAATCAGCAGAAAAGTCTGAAACTAGACTTTCTAATCAGCAAAAAAAGGCTGAAACTAAACTTTCTAATCATCAGAAAAGGCTGAAACTAGACTTTCTAATCATCAGAAAAGGCTGAAACTAGACTTTCTAATCATCAGAAAAGTCTGAAACTAGACTTTCTAATCATCAGAAAACTCTGAAACTAGACTTTCTAATCATCAGAAAACTCTGAAACTAGACTTTCTAATCATCAGAAGTCTGAAACTAGACTTTCTAATCATCAGAAAAGTCTGAAACTAGACTTTCTAATCATCAGAAAAGTCTGAAACTAGACTTTCTAATCATCAGAAAAGTCTGAAACGACTTTCTAATCATCAGAAAAGTCTGAAACTAGACTTTCTAATCAGCAGAAAAGTCTGAAACTAGACTTTCTAATCATCAGAAGTCTGAAACTAGACTTTCTAATCATCAGAAAAGTCTGAAACTAGACTTTCTAATCATCAGAAGTCTGAAACTAGACTTTCTAATCATCAGAAAAGTCTGAAACTAGACTTTCTAATCATCAGAAAAGTCTGAAACTAGACTTTCTAATCATCAGAAAAGTCTGAAACTAGACTTTCTAATCAGCAGAAAAGTCTGAAACTAAACGAAGTAGTTAGGAGACGAAATAATGCCGATATCGTGTCGGGAGAAGTTTTACTGCGTTACTGCGGAGAATTTTGTGAAAAAAACAAGAGCTTGGGATTGCCAAACAGAAAATTTTGTGAAAAAACAAGAGCTTGGGATTGCCAAACAGAAAATTGTGAAAACACAAGAGCTTGGGATTGCCAAACAGTCCTTTAAATACCAAAAAATTACCCCATTTCAATGGCTTTACAAAGCATCACTTGTAGTATAACAAAGAGGTCCCTGAGTGATTTCTGTAGATGTGCTATAGGTGTGGGGGTAATTATGTCCTATTTCATAGGGGAAAAAAAAATATTACAGTATAAAAATATGAATACATAAGGTAAATTAATTAAATAAAGACAATTACCAAGGTACATTGAAAATTAAATGAAACTATGCTATCATCCTGGTGTTCATTGTAAATTAACCTTTAAAGGCTCAAGCAGTCAAATGCTGACACAAAGATGGCTAATGATTTTTCCTTTTTTTTTTTCTTTTTTACAAATGAGTCATATACTGTTCTACTGTCATATCCCCCGAATATCCTGAATATCCTGCAACGGCTCTACTCCCAATTGACTCCTTATCCAGTTCAGGGTGAAATTTCCTCTTCTTATACAACTCCACATCATCATCCACTACTTTCCTCTTTCCTCCTTTCATTATGCTCTCTTCCTTGGCTGCTTCCTCTGCGTAGGGGACCCTAGTATTGCCTGGCACAAGAGAATAATGTCAGCAGTTCCAAGGAGAAGAAGGCAATGATGGACACCTGGCTTCTGAATGGTTTGACAATGATTATGTTCTAGTGCACTGCAACTCTAACTCTCTCAGACAACCTATACCAACATACAGGTCACTTCTATATGTTATCTCTCAGACGACCTGTTCCAACATACAACTCACTTCTAAATGTTATCTCTCAGACGACCTATTCCAACATACAAGTCACTTCTACATGTTATCTCTCAGACGACCTATTCCAACATACAAGTCACTTCTACACGTTATCTCTCAGACGACCTGTTCCAACATACAAGTCACTTCTACATGTTATCTCTCAGACGACCTATTCCAACATACAAGTCACTTCTACATGTTATCTCTCAGACGACCTGTTCCAACATACAAGTCACTTCTACACGTTATCTCTCAGACGACCTGTTCCAACATACAAGTCACTTCTACATGTTATCTCTCAGACGACCTGTTCCAACATACAAGTCACTTCTACACGTTATCTCTCAGACGACCTGTTCCAACATACAAGTCACTTCTACATGTTATCTCTCAGACGACCTGTTCCAACATACAAGTCACTTCTAAATGTTATCTCTCAGATGACCTATTCCAACATACAGGTCACTTCTACATGTTATCTCTCAGACGACATATTCCAACATACAGGTCACTTCTACAACATGTTATCTCTCAGACGACCTATTCCAACATACAGGTCACTTCTACAACATGTTATCTCTCAAACGATCTATTCCAACATACAAGTCACTTCTAAATGTTATCTCTCAGACGACCTATTCCAACATACAAGTCACTTCTACATGTTATCTCTCAGACGACCTATTCCAACATACAAGTCATTTCTACATGTTATCTCTCAGACGACCTATTCCAACATACAAGTCACTTCTACATGTTATCTCTCAGATGACCTATACCAACATACAAGTCACTTCTACATGTTATCTCTCAGACGACCTATTCCAACATACAGGTCACTTCTACATGTTATCTCTCAGACGACCTATTCCAACATACAGGTCACTTCTACAACATGTTATCTTTCAGACGACCTAACATACAGGTCACTTCTACATGTTATCTTTCAGACGACCTAACATACAGGTCACTTCTACATGTTATCTCTCAGACGACCTATTCCAACATACAGGTCACTTCTACAACATGTTCTCTCTCAGACGACCTATTCCAACAGACAGGTCACTTTTATATGAAGTCGATACATTTACGCCACAAAATTTCATACTAAAATTTCATAAAACTACTTGACACAAACAAATGCAGCACAACACACTATTGCTCATGAAAGTCAATGCAGTCTTGGATGTTGAAATCACACAAACTCAATACATTACATCCTTATAAGCAGACCTTTCAGTAGAAAAAGTTTCCCTTTCAAACTAATACTAGCATCAAGATTACGGCCCTTCAATAATACCTATAAAGATTGACTAAAATCTTACTGGTCCAATACAGTACTATACACACAGTAGAATCTCACAAAATAAACCGCTCATTATTAGCTCTCTCAAAATATGAAAAAGACCAGCTTGTACATGATGAGATTCGAATATAAATGAGTGCAATTTCGTAAATGTACAAGAGGTGGTCACACAGCAAGGTCTACTTAGTGCCAAGTAGTTCTCTCTTATCATTGTTGAAATAGCCATTATCAACCAGCCAATGTGATGAATAATTTCTGTCTTGTGAATCTGTTATGGTGATATGAGTCTTTCAGTCGAGAAACATGCCAAGCGCCATTTTTAAAGTGTCAGAAATCGCAATTGAAAAATAATAATAATAATAAAAACAATATTAATAATAATAATAATTATTATTATTATAATATTGATAATATTGATAATAATAGTGATATAAATAATTTGAAAATTGGCAATTTTCAATTGCGACTTCTGACACTTTTTAAAAATGGCGCTTGGCATGTTTCTCGACTGAAAGACTCGTATGGTAATTGACTTTTTAGCATCATTTAAACTGATCATTATATTCTTTGGTGATGACACACATTTAATACTTGATAAAATGTCCATATCATTGGAAGGACTGCTAATTGATATAATTTCAAATTTCAAGTACAGCATTATATTTTTTCTGATCTCTGCTTATTGATCAACTGTATTCATACCTCTGTAACGAAACATAAAATCATACAATTGAGAGATTCTACTGTAGTGACTACGTGCCGTAAGTTCGACTAAACCACCACTTTCAATTCTCATCATCTCAATCTTTGTACACATATCTAAATCAGTAACAAAACATACCTATAATTTGCACCAGTACACATATCTAAATCAGTAACAAAACATACCTATAATTTGCACCACATTTGAAACAGTAGTCAAATACTGTACTATAGTAGAAAATAATTATCTAAAATATAAATAAACTTTTTTGAAAAGATCAAGAAGGGTAAGACAGTGCCGAAACTAGTACTAGGACTTTACATATTCATGACGGCATTCCTGTACAGTAGACAGTCCATAAAAGCTAAATTCTATTCCATCTCTTTCGAGTTGAATAAATTCCACCAGTCGAGAGGAATTTAAGGATCAAAATGCCCTTGCTTACCATTCTTAGATCTTGGTGTTTTAACACTTTTACCCCCAACGCTATTTGGAACTTTCCAACCCTTAACCCCCAGGTTTTTTCTTTTTCCAAGCACATTTTGCAATATATTTTTTTTTAAATTGCTCTAACAGCCTTAATTTTCATCATAGGTCAGGTTGGCCTCATTAATTTGGAAAATGCCAGAAGTTTCTCATAAAGTTATCAAAAAAAAAAAAAAAAAAAAAAAATGTAAAAAAAGTTTTTTGCAAGGACACAGGTACGTCCATGGGGGTAAAGGGATGAGTTCTGTGAAACGTACCAGTACGTCCATTGGGGGTAAATGGGTTAAACGCAACCCTTTCCCCAAACCCAACACAAAGCATGGTATATACTTACTCACCCTGGTGGGCAGGTGCCTGTCCCTGAGGCCCACCATCGTTGTAACCGCGACCATGACCATGATTGAACACTGCTGCTGCGGCCGCAGTGCTCTCGCTCGTCATCTGGTTGTAGTTGTATTGACCCCAGGAACTGTAATCGGCCGAGGTCTTCCCCCCAGGCTGAGGAGCCGCTGCAGCAGCTAAATTGGGTGACGGGGCACCGGGCGCTCCTGTCACCAGGGCGCCGAGGGGAGCGTTACGTCCGTATGGATCCCCTGTAACGGTTGTGGACTCGTAAAAGTGACCATTTAAACCAATCGACTCCTGAATCCCTACCTCTCAAATTACATTTGACCAAATCACGCAAGTTTCAATTCTATCTGAAGAATGAAATCTTTCAACTTCATCATATAAAATAATTCTCTTTAATTTGCATCAACTTGAAAAAGAATGAACATGCTTGACGATTCTTTTAAAATTGAAAATTTAACATTCTACAATTTCTGACTTAAAGAAAATATGCCACTTTTAATGAAAGTGATAATTTGACCTTGAAAATCACTCATCCTACAATAATAATTTATAAGAATAAAAGACTATATTATACTGATATAATACTAGTAAAAAGAACAACAATAAATGTGATAAAGTCCCAAGAAAAAAAAAAGCATCAACTACAAAATATTGTACCATCGATTCTCCAGACTCAATTCGGAGGACCACATGCACCAGAGTTAAAGAGAAGAGAGAGAACACTTATCCAGACACACATGTTATCTCTGTCTGTACTAAAGCCTCTGGATTAAACTAGAAAAGTGTATCTAAGAGCTGAACACATTAACAACAAGGCACTTTGTGCTGTAATGGAAGAACACACATGGTAAGATATGTATTTTAAGAAATTTTGAGACTAACATTAAAATTTAGTGATAAAATCTTCTCCATTATACAGTAAGCTATCAAATGTACAGGTAGAGAGAAGAAGCTATTAACTGTATGGGTGGAGATTTTTCCATGCAATTAATTTTTTAAAAAATCATAAGAAATAAAAGTTTAAACTTTGTATATTACATAAACACCTCTCTACTTACTAAACTACAGTCCTAAGAATCAACAGATGATTAAAATTACACAATGCACTGCATGAAGAGTCCAATTTTAAATATAGTTTACTTTTTAAAAAGTCCCTCCCGAATCCAGCCCGCCCTTGGAATAATGATCTCAATGTCCTTGGCAAGACAATATTAGCACCTCAGTGGTCCAGTAGAACCAGTCTCCCTATATGAAATGGCCTCTTCACTATTTGTTTCCTTCCAATACAGAAGTGGTTAAAAAAACTTAATACCCACATGCAAACTAAAAGCTAACTTGCTCAAAAGCTCAGACCTCTGACCAAGGAGACAAACATAACACGACTACTAAACCTTGACCTAATACACAACTACAATATTTCATTAATAAAGAACTGTAGAACATTTTAAAAGAATTTCACATATATGCTTCTAACACACTGCAGAAGTTTATTGTCTTGAAAGAATTAGGTGATTGGGAAAAAAAAAACTTGTACCAGATATATAGAAATGTAAGATGCATGTCTATTATGGCTGCTTTCATCTATCTATTCTAGCCGATATAAAAAAACCAAAGGGGACTTTAATTCTCTTCGCTCCTCCCACCCTGACGAGGGATTCAACCGAGTCTGGACCCAATAATGTAAAATGAAATGGCACAAAAAAAATGCATGTCTATTATGGCTGCTATCATCTATCTATTCTAGCCGATATAAAAAAAACCTAAGGGGACTTTAATTCTCTTCGCTCCACCCACCCTGACGAGGGATTCAACCGAGTCTGGACCCAATAATGTAAAATGAAACAGCTCAAAATAAAAAATAGTTCCTGTGACTATCCACGTTGTGCCTTCCGATAACAACAACGACCCCCTTGGCTTTAATAATCAAGAGAGATTAAATCACTCTCAAGCTGACTAAGGAGTCCCTTTCTCTTTTTACAACTATCACTGCGAGTAACCATATTTCATTCACTTTTTTAATTTACAAGACTCAACTTGGAAAATTCTTTTATGCAGCTCTTGTAAATATCTGAAAAACTTCAATTTTACCTTTGCTATCAATATCATGTAATTTAGGACTTTGCTTTGTTCTTGTTAAGAGAAATTTTCCTCATTGTTAATCAGAATTTTTCCGCTATTATGAATAAAATCCTAAAAATATAACACGACCAAGATTTACCTCGCCAATAACCCCAAAATTAAGGGACCCTATTCCGAAAGAAACATTCTAAACTGGAACAAAAGCAACCAGTGATGGAGTGCCTGAAGTAAACTTTAAAACAGCTTGTACAGAAAACGGAAACAAGTGTACAAGCCCATTAAACGACAGTCTTTGATAACATCATACAAACATACCAAGCCACTTCCCCCACTTTTGGGGGGTAACAGACATTAAACAAATGAAACAAAAAAGGGGACCTCTCCTCTCTATATTCCTCCCAGCCAGAGAAGGGACTCAACCAAGTTTGGCTGGTACTGCTAGGGTGCCACAGCCCACCCTCCCCCGTTATCCACCACAGATGAAGCTCCATAACGCTGAATCCCCTACTGTTACTACCTCCGCGGTCATCTAAGGCACCGGAGGAAGCAGCAGGGCCTATCGGAACTGCGTCACAATCGCTCGCTATTCATTCCTATTTCTAGCACGCTCTCTTGCCTCTCTCACATCTATCCTCCTATCAACCAGCTCTGATAAAGCCTCAATAAATCCGCCCAGAATTTCAGAACTGTACAAGCTATAAAAACATAAGTTGCAGTTTGCTTTGATAATTAGTATTTTGCATGAAGGGCCTACCATTCCATAGAGCAATATTTTAGGGTATATATTCAGAATAATTAACACCAACAACACAACAGGTCTGTGTCGATACGATGAAGCAATCATATAACACAAGGCCTGAAAGATTTACAAACTCACAGCCTCTACAATGTTTAGACCACTTCCATAAGGCTAAAATTACTCCTACATCTACTACACGCCTCAAGAAGGCTAAAATCACCGACATACAACACCCAATAATTGTGAATGCACCTTTTGTAAAGACACGAAGGCATACAGTTATTCCAGATCAAAATATAAAGCACAACAAACTCAGACATAAAGGAGTGTCATGTTGACGCATACCTCTATGTAAGTAAATTATGAAATGCTTCACTAATAATAGGATTTTTTTTATTCAGCTTTATATAACGAATGCTTTCCTATATTTGTCTAGCCATGAATAGTTACTATTGCCTATTCTTTCAAAGCTAAAATAAACAAGCCTTTAGTTATAAAAAAACTGGGGGTCTGAGTTTTATTGGGCATATCCATTATTTGCAGTTGTATGCATGTTACCTACTTCTGCAAATGGCAAGATCTAACACTATGCCAAATACAGATTATGATTAACAATTAACAATCCTATTTTCTCATTCCCTTTACAATAATTTGCAGTTGTGTGTTACCTAATTCTGCAAATGAAAAAATCTAACAGTATGCCAACAACAGCATATGTTTTACCAATTTGCAATCCTTTTTTCCCATCTTACAAACTTGCAAAGCAGCCATGATTATATAAGCCACTCGAATGTATTTCCAGACTATGGATCTGGACAAGCCTGTCCGAGAATGCTTATTTAAACGCAAAACCACCACCCAAAACCGTACCTTTTACACAAGACGCAAGTGGTGTATCAACTCTCAGAATTGTGATACGATCTAGTGCGCAAGCTGGTATAGATGATAATGAAACATCTCATCAAAGTGGAGTTGAATCAGTGGAACTTCAAAAGTTCAAAGTTGGAGCAAATATTTTTATGTTAACCAGGCTGACACGAGTCTTTTTATAGTTTATTTATGAAAGATCTGTTTTTGACATAGTTGATAGTTTATATATGACATATCTATTTTGACGTTACTGTTTTTATTGTTAATTTGTTCTCATCACTTATTTCCTTACTTCCTTTCCTCACTGGGCAAGGCTAGTTTTCCCTATTGGAGCCCTTGGGCTTATAGCATCTTGCTTTTCCAACTAGGGTTGTAGCTTGGCTAGTAATAATAATGATAATAATAAGTGTCACTTTCCACCAACGAGACTTTGCACGTTAAGCTCTACTTCAGTTACGCAGCAAGTGGTGAGATTCAGACATCAGGTGAAAGATTGAACATGCGCACCACAGGTAGAGGCCTCTAATTCCAGAATGCTTATTGTTGGTGGGGATAAAATTTTCTTGTTCATGGAAATACGGCAATATAAAAGCACATTTTTATTTCGTAAAATAAAAATGTGGTACTGGAATGTCGCAACATTTTGTGCACAGTAGTAAGGTACGTTACAAGATTAAACTACTAGAAAAATCCTACTCGAATGTGTCATCTGTATGTTGCCAATATTTTGTAACCATTAGACACTGTGTGCCAAGATAAAAATACAATTGGAACTATTAGGTGTTTAAGAGTAAGCTATACTACAGGATTTTCCATTATAACAAGGACAAACCACCAACTTTCTGGACAAGTTTTAGGAACTACTGCAAGCATATATAAACAAATAGGCCTACAGAATGATGTAAAGATAACAAGTTTTCTAAAGTATAAACCTATATAAGCATAAGCTTTTTGCATCCCCACTAGTATTCAAAACAACCTTCAAGGCTGGACAAGCCAACTCACTCACAGAAGCTTGACAAAGATTAAAATTTACCAAACCCAACCTCTTTACGACATTCTGATCGGATTGTGCATCGGGATTTCTCGAACGTGAGAATATGACAATGGGCTTCTCCCTAAAGTGAGAATATGACAATGGGCTTCCCTCAACAGTGAGAATGTGACAATGGGCTTCCCTCAACAGTGAGAATGTGACAATGGGCTTCCCTCAACAGTGAGAATACGACAATGGGCTTCCCTCAACAGTGAGAATACGACAATGGGCTTCCCTCAACAGTGAGAATACGACAATGGGCTTCCCTCAACAGTGAGAATGTGACAATGGGCTTCCCTCAACAGTGAGAATGTGACAATGGGCTTCCCTCAACAGTGAGAATGTGACAATGGGCTTCCCTCAAAAGTGAGAATAAGAGACAATGGGCTTCCCACTAAAGTGAGAATATAAGACAATGGGCTTCCCTCAAAAGTGAGAGTATGACTATGGGCTTCCCTCAACAGTGAGAATGTGACAATGGGCTTCCCTCAACAGTGAGAATGTGACAATGGGCTTCCCTCAACAGTGAGAATATGACAATGGGCTTCCCTCAACAGTGAAAATATGACAATGGGCTTCCCTCAAAAGTGAGAATACGACAATGGGCTTCCCTCCAAAGTGAGAATGTGACAATGGGCTTCCCTTCAAAGTGAGAATGTGACAATGGGCTTCCCTCCAAAGTGAGAATGTGACAATGGGCTTCCCTCCAAAGTGAGAATGTGTCAATGGGCTTCCCTCAAAAGTGAGAATGTGACAATGGGCTTCCCTCCAAAGTGAGAATGTGACAATGGGCTTCCCTCCAAAGTGAGAATGTGACAATGGGCTTCCCTCCAAAGTGAGAATGTGACAATGGGCTTCCCTCAAAAGTGAGAATATGACAATGGGCTTCCTTTCAAAGTGAGAATATGACAATGGGCTTCCCTCCAAAGTGAGAATGTGACAATGGGCTTCCCTCAACAGTGAGAATGTGACAATGGGCTTCCCTCAACAGTGAGAATACGACAATGGGCTTCCCTCCAAAGTGAGAATGTGACAATGGGCTTCCCTCAAAAGTGAGAATACGACAATGGGCTTCCCTCCAAAGTGAGAATGTGACAATGGGCTTCCCTCCAAAGTGAGAATGTGACAATGGGCTTCCCTCCAAAGTGAGAATGTGACAATGGGCTTCCCTCCAAAGTGAGAATGTGTCAATGGGCTTCCCTCAAAAGTGAGAATGTGACAATGGGCTTCCCTCAACAGTGAGAATGTGTCAATGGGCTTCCCTCAAAAGTGAGAATGTGACAATGGGCTTCCCTCCAAAGTGAGAATGTGACAATGGGCTTCCCTCAACAGTGAGAATGTGACAATGGGCTTCCCTCAACAGTGAGAATATGACAATGGGCTTCCCTCAACAGTGAAAATATGACAATGGGCTTCCCTCAACAGTGAAAATATGACAATGGGCTTCCCTCAAAAGTGAGAATACGACAATGGGCTTCCCTCCAAAGTGAGAATGTGACAATGGGCTTCCCTCCAAAGTGAGAATGTGACAATGGGCTTCCCTCCAAAGTGAGAATGTGTCAATGGGCTTCCCTCAAAAGTGAGAATGTGACAATGGGCTTCCCTCCAAAGTGAGAATGTGACAATGGGCTTCCCTCCAAAGTGAGAATGTGACAATGGGCTTCCCTCCAAAGTGAGAATGTGACAATGGGCTTCCCTCCAAAGTGAGAATGTGACAATGGGCTTCCCTCCAAAGTGAGAATGTGTCAATGGGCTTCCCTCAAAAGTGAGAATGTGACAATGGGCTTCCCTCAAAAGTGAGAATGTGACAATGGGCTTCCCTCCAAAGTGAGAATGTGACAATGGGCTTCCCTCCAAAGTGAGAATGTGACAATGGGCTTCCCTCCAAAGTGAGAATGTGACAATGGGCTTCCCTCAAAAGTGAGAATATGACAATGGGCTTCCCTCAAGAGTGAGAATATGACAATGGGCTTCCCTCAAGAGTGAGAATATGACAATGGGCTTCCCTCAAGAGTGAGAATATGACAATGGGCTTCCCTCAAAAGTGAGAATATGAGACAATGGGCTTCCCACTAAAGTGAGAATATGAGACAATGGGCTTCCCTCAAAAGTGAGAGTATGACTATGGGCTTCCCTCAAAAGTGAGAATATGACAATGGGCTTCCCTCAACATGAGAATATGACAATGGGCTTCCCTCAACAGTGAGAATATGACAATGGGCTTCCCTCAACAGTGAGAATATGACAATGGGCTTCCCTCAACAGTGAGAATATGAGACAATGGGCTTCCCACTAAAGTGAGAATATAAGACAATGGGCTTCCCTCAAAAGTGAGAATATAAGACAATGGGCTTCCCTCAAAAGTGAGAGTATGACTATGGGCTTCCCTCAAAAGTAAGAATATGACAATGGGCTTCCCTCAACATGAGAATATGACAATGGGCTTCACTCAACAGTGAGAATATGACAATGGGCTTCCCTCAAAAGTGAGAATGTGACAATGGGCTTCCCTCAACAGTGAGAATGTGACAATGGGCTTCCCCCAACAGTGAGAATACGACAATGGGCTTCCCCCAACAGTGAGAATACGACAATGGGCTTCCCTCAACAGTGAGAATGTGACAATGGGCTTCCCTCAACAGTGAGAATATGACAATGGGCTTCACTCAACAGTGAGAATATGACAATGGGCTTCACTCAACAGTGAGAATATGACAATGGGCTTCCCTCAAAAGTGAGAATGTGACAATGGGCTTCCCTCAACAGTGAGAATGTGATAATGGGCTTCCCCCAACAGTGAGAATGTGACAATGGGCTTCCCCCAACAGTGAGAATGTGACAATGGGCTTCCCTCCAAAGTGAGAATGTGACAATGGGCTTCCCTCCAAAGTGAGAATGTGACAATGGGCTTCCCTCAAAAGTGAGAATATGACAATGGGCTTCCCTCAAAAGTGAGAATATGACAATGGGCTTCCCTCAAAAGTGAGAATATGACAATGGGCTTCCCTCAAGAGTGAGAATATGACAATGGGCTTCCCTCAAAAGTGAGAATATGAGACAATGGGCTTCCCACTAAAGTGAGAATATGAGACAATGGGCTTCCCTCAAAAGTGAGAATATGAGACAATGGGCTTCCCTCAAAAGTGAGATTATGACAATGGGCTTCCCTCAACAGTGAGAATATGACAATGGGCTTCCCTCAACAGTGAGAATATGACAATGGGCTTCCCTCAACAGTGAGAATATGACAATGGGCTTCCCTCAAAAGTGAGAATATGAGACAATGGGCTTCCCACTAAAGTGAGAATATAAGACAATGGGCTTCCCTCAAAAGTGAGAGTATGACTATGGGCTTCCCTCAAAAGTAAGAATATGACAATGGGCTTCCCTCAACATGAGAATATGACAATGGGCTTCACTCAACAGTGAGAATATGACAATGGGCTTCCCTCAACAGTGAGAATATGACAATGGGCTTCCCTCAACATGAGAATATGACAATGGGCTTCACTCAACAGTGAGAATATGACAATGGGCTTCCCTCAACAGTGAGAATATGACAATAGGCTTCCCTCAACAGTGAGAATATGACAATGGGCTTCCCTCAACAGTGAGAATATGACAATGGGCTTCCCTCAACAGTGAGAATATGACAATGGGCTTCCCTCAACAGTGAGAATATGAGACAATGGGCTTCCCACTAAAGTGAGAATATAAGACAATGGGCTTCCCACTAAAGTGAGAATATAAGACAATGGGCTTCCCTCAAAAGTGAGAGTATGACTATGGGCTTCCCTCAAAAGTAAGAATATGACAATGGGCTTCCCTCAACATGAGAATATGACAATGGGCTTCACTCAACAGTGAGAATATGACAATGGGCTTCCCTCAACAGTGAGAATATGACAATGGGCTTCCCTCAACAGTGAGAATATGACAATGGGCTTCCCTCAACAGTGAGAATATGACAATGGGCTTCCCTCAAAAGTGAGAATATGAGACAAAGGGCTTCCCCCTAAAGTGAGAATATAAGACAATGGGCTTCCCTCAACAGTGAGAATATGACAATGGGCTTCCCTCAAAAGTGAGAATATAAGACAATGGGCTTCCCTCAAAAGTGAGAGTATGACTATGGGCTTCCCTCAAAAGTGAGAGTATGACTATGGGCTTCCCTCAAAAGTAAGAATATGACAATGGGCTTCCCTCAACATGAGAATATGACAATGGGCTTCACTCAACAGTGAGAATATGACAATGGGCTTCCCTCAAAAGTGAGAATATGAGACAATGGGCTTCCCCCTAAAGTGAGAATATAAGACAATGGGCTTCCCTCAACAGTGAGAATATGACAATGGGCTTCCCTCAACAGTGAGAATATGAGACAATGGGCTTCCCACTATAGTGAGAATATAAGACAATGGGCTTCCCTCAAAAGTGAGAGTATGACTATGGGCTTCCCTCAACATGAGAATATGACAATGGGCTTCCCTCAACAGTGAGAATATGACAATGGGCTTCCCTCAACAGTGAGAATATGACAATGGGCTTCCCTCAACAGTGAGAATATGACAATGGGCTTCCCTCAACATGAGAATATGACAATGGGCTTCCCTCAACATGAGAATATGACAATGGGCTTCACTCAACAGTGAGAATATGACAATGGGCTTCCCTCAACAGTGAGAATATGACAATGGGCTTCCCTCAACAGTGAGAATATGACAATGGGCTTCCCTCAACAGTGAGAATATGACAATGGGCTTCCCTCAACAGTGAGAGTATGACAATGGGCTTCCCTCAACATGAGAATATGATTGATTGATTGATTGAAAGTTTTCTGGCATCCTGACATCTAAGGTCATTGACGCCGATACCATTTACTGTATATGAAAATTAAAAGAGAATTCGATTAAAACCATAAAAATTAAGAAGTCATTAAAATAGTTAAATAGTTTTCAGAAGACCTGCTTCTGAAATAAATCTAAAAATTCCGCTCGCATAGTAAGACACATCATGTCCAAGAATCTTGGCAAGGATAAACCTGCCATCCTCACCTTGAGCCTCAAACAGATATCTATTTCTTAAGTTAGTAAAATTAGGGCATTCGGTCAACAAATGCCTCACTGTTAAAGGTACTAAGCAGTCCTCGCAATACGGTTGGTGTTGGCCCTTCAGCAGAAACTCGTGTGTCAACCGTGTGTGACCAATACGGAGACGACAAAGAGTTGTCTCCCATTTTCGGGGAATCATGTTATACCTCCAAGGTGATATGATATTTGTTACTTCCCTCATTTTATTGCCGTCTTGACTGTCCCAGTGCTGTTGCCATTTATCACAAACCAATTTCTTGATGTAGGGTAGGAGATCGTTACATGGAATGGGATACCTCCTTGGTAACAACTCGGATGCCGCATTCTTCGCCAGTAAATCTGCCTTCTCATTCCCAGACACACCTACATGTGCTGGAACCCAACAAAATCGAACAGTTATACCTTTCCGTCCAATAATAAAAAGCCATTCTAAAATCTTTAAAACTAGAGGGTTACTAGAATTAAAAACTTCTAAAGCTTGAAGAACACTCCTTGCATCACTAAAAACTGTAAAATTACCCTCCTTTTCCAAAGCTATTTTCTCAATAGCGGTTAATATGCCATACAGTTCGGCAGTAAATATGGAAGCTGTTAGAGGAAGTGCACCTCTACAATTAAAATCATTACTATGTACTCCAAATCCAACGCCAGCATCAGATTTGGAGCCATCAGTATATATATAAGTCGATCCCCTATGTTCTTCGACATGTTCCATAAAAAGAGACCTGGATTCTAAGTCAGTCATATTCTTCTTAACTCCAATAAAGTATTTACAAAATGATATGTCAGGTAATTTCCATGGAGGTGTTGATGATACCTTGAATGGAAGTACCTTATTTCTAATTATATCCAGACTACTTAAAAATTGTTTCACCCGAAAGCCATAAGGTTGAGGAGATTTTGGATGCAACTCAAAGTATGATGCGTGTCTTACAAGGCTTGCAGTCTGAAAGGCTAGAGAGCTAGGGAGTCTTTGCAATCTAAACCAATACCGAAGAATGGAAGACATTCGGTAAAGGTCTAGAGGTAACTCTCCAGCATCAACAAGGAGACTTGGGATAGGCGAGGTTTTAAAAGCTCCAGTAGATAATCTAATACCTGCATGATGTATCGAGTCTAATATTTTTAACCGGCTTGGGGTGGCTGAAGAATATACCTCACAACCATAACTAATTTTGGAAAAAATCAAGGCCTTATATAATTTTAAAATAGTATTGCGGTCTGCTCCCCATGATGTATGGGACAATACTTTTAAGATATTCAGAGCTTCAACACATTTAGCTTTTAGCGCTTTTAGGTGAGAAACCCATGTAAGTCTACAGTCAAATATCAAACCTAAAAATTTGGTTTCCGATACACATGGTATCCGTTGACCTTTAATGTATATATCCGGGTCTGGATGTACTCCCCGGATACGACAAAAATGGACAATGGTAGTTTTACTTGTCGAGAACTTAAATCCATTCATGTCAGCCCACTGGATAATTTTATCAATAGAGAGTTGGATTTTTCTCTCAACCATTGCCATTCTAGTGCCAGCAAATGATATTGAGAGATCATCCACAAATAATGTTGAGAGAACATCCTGGGGAATGGCTGAGGATATCCCATTAATTGCTAGTCCAAAAAGGGTTACACTCAGCACACTACCCTGAGGAACTCCTTCTTCCTGGCACTTACTCTCTGATAGAGTTTCCCCCACTCTCACTTGAAAAACTCTACGTGAAAGAAATGCCTGAATAAATAGTGGCAGCTCTCCTCTCAATCCCAATTCATGAATGGTTTTAAGAATACCATATCTCCATGTGGTATCATATGCCTTTTCAAGGTCAAAAAATACTGTAACATGGTGCTGTTTGGAAGCAAAGGCTTCACAAATAGATGACTCAAGTCGTATCAACACATCAGTCGTTGAGTGCATTTTTCGGAATCCACATTGAATCTGTGATAAAATACCTTTCTTTTCAAGGTACCATATCAGCCTTGCATTGACCATCTTCTCCATGATTTTACATAAACAAGATGTCAATGCAATAGGACGATAGTTTGCTGCTAAAAACTTGTCTTTACCGGGTTTTAAAAAGGCTAAAATAATGGCTAGTTCCCAAACACTAGGGTAGCTATGATCATGCCATATTCTATTAATAATGCTTAAAATAAATAGCTTTGTATTAAAATGTACATGTTTAATCATTGCATATGGAATTCCATCGGGTCCAGGGGCTGTATCGTTGCAATGAGCAAGTGCGGAATCAAATTCTCTTTCTGTGAAAGGAGAATTATACGACTCTTCCCTTCTTGTTGCAAAATTTAAAATTTTCTTTTCTTCAGTGCTCCTATACTGGTGACCAGGGGCTCCTTCACACTTGCTGGATACATTTGAAAAATGATTAGCCAGGGCATTGCTAACTTCATTTGCTTCAGTTACATACTGGCCATTCACCTTCAACACTGGTGGTGGGTTGGGGGTGAATTTGCCAGCTATCTTTTTTACTTTCCTCCACACAGAAGATGGTGGTGTTCTACTGTTAATAGAGGAAACAAAAGACATCCATGACTGACGCCTTGCTTCTTTCATGGCACGACGGAACTGTGCTCTACATTTCTTGTACATTATTAAATTCTCATCAGTTCTGCGTCTACGCAATCGTGTTAGAGATCTTCTTGTGGCTCTGTGGAGTGCAGTTAGTTCTGAAGACCACCACGGGACTGGTCGTCGTTTGAATAACCCTGTTGTTTTGGGAATTGAATTGACTCCTGCTGTATGAAGAGTTCCATTCAGTAGGTCTATGGCATCATCAACACTTTCAAACTGTTCTGCTCTCCCTTCGATTTCACTTAGCTCACAAAATTTAACCCAGTCTGCCTTGTCTAGATTCCAACGTGGCGATCTTTGCAAAGGCGGACCCTTGTTGGTGTTTATAATGATTGGTGCATGATCACTAGTATGCCAATCATCTAATGTCCTCCAATCAAAATCAAGAAGGCAGTTAGAGCTTGCAATTGAAAGGTCAATGCATGACAAAGTACCTGTCTGAACATGGAAGTGTGTGGGCTCTCCTGTATTAAGGAGTCCCACATCCTCATTCTCCACAATTGATGAGATAATATTGCCCCTTGTGTTGGCCAAAACATCACCCCATAAAGGATGTCTACCATTCATATCTCCCAGTAAGAGAAAAGGTTGAGGGAGTTGTTGAATGACCTCTGCTAAATCACCATATAAAATATTATCATTTGGAGGTAAGTACAGAGAGCATATTGTATATTTTCTCCCTATATCAATTTGTACAACAACTGCCTGCAGGGTTGTACGTATAGACATGGGTATTTGGGGAACATCTCGACGAATGTACATGAGACTTCCGCCATGGCTCCCTGCTTGTTGATTATATGGTGTTCTATAGCTAACATACTGTCGAGGACTAGGAGTGTTAGAATCAAGCATACTTTCCTGTAGACATACAATTATGGGGGAATGCTCATGAATTAGGAGCTCAAGTTCTTCATATTTCGCCCTCAAACCCTGACAGTTCCATTGCAAAATGGAGGAGAAAACTATGGATTATTTCTGGAAGACATCTTGGATGAGGTCTTCCCATTAGCAGTTTTTAATGTAACATTATTACCAGTAGGTTTCTTCAGAGGTGGTCTTGTTATGTTGGGTTTAACGTTGGTGATTTTCTTTGTATTCTTTTTATCTATTTGTTGAGGTGGATGGTGGACCTCAACTTGAATTTCTGATTTATTCAGTCCATCTTCTGGTTCATTAGAAACATCAACAGACAAAACATCAAATTTATTTGATGTCATAACCTTAACGTTTCTAATGGAGGGTGGAGAGAGATGGAGGTCTCTCTCTTTTGCGATTAATAGATGGTGGGATTCGAGGTTTTTGCACCTTTCCCACAACAGGTGCATCAGGTAAGTTAGTCTTAAGTGGAACCTCCATCAGATCAGGCAAGGACATGGCCTGAGAGAGGTTTGTATTACTTTTTGTAATGGCGGCTGAAGGCTGTAGAGCAATGGGCAATGACCTAGTGTTAATACACCGTGGTAAAGCCTCAGGAGGGGATAAGGTTACCTCGTTATTTGACATTTTGTCAGATAGTATACTTTTTTTGGAGCTATTGGCAGTGCTAGGTTGGTTTGATTTTAATGCCTTAGCATATGTATTTGATTTATTTAATAATCTTTTGGCATGGGTCACACTTATGTGTTCTAAGTTTGATTTGTTGAGGGCAGCTTCCTCCAACTTATATAGCTCGCAAATCTTGTCTGTGGATTTGTGATTCGAGCTGCAATTTAAACACCTGGCTCCAAGTGCACACTCTCCATGGTAAGATTTGGAGCAAATACCACACATCTTCTCATTTTTGCAAACTTTGGACGGGTGCCCAAATTTAAAACAATTAAAGCATTGCAATGGCTTCTGCTTGAAGGGTCTTACTTTAATCCTTTCGTTCTCGATAATAATATGAAAAGGTACATCAGCATCCTGGAACGTAAGGATTATCATTGATGTACCTGGGACTTTATGAACTTTCCAAACATTTAATGGACACATGGCCAGTATCTCCTCCTCTGTAAAATCATATAGGTCTCTGTTAAAAACTACGCCCCTTCCGTAGCTAAAATTTAGGTGGGGTTTGACATCTAACTTAATGTCATCATTATTTATTTTCATATTGGACAATATTACCGACTGTGTACTGGATTTGGAATGGATAAGGAAACTATTTTTTTCCGAAACGAGATATATCGCCTGGTGCAATAGTTCCTACTTTTTTCTGAATCAATTTGCATATTTTAAAATAATTCCCTGTAACCCCCTTTGATTCAGCTATAAGCCACATCGGTGGTTTTGGATTTCTCTGGGAGGGCATGACTAAATCTGTGCCTTTTTCCAACCAATCGGCAGGCCTGTACACATCTAAATCTTTTGGTACCTTATCGCAGAGAGCAGCCGCGACATTCAAGTTATTAATTTTAATATTATTCAAATTACTTATTGCACTAAATGCTTCGTCATAACTACTATAAGATATCCATGAATCCCAAGTTTCATCCTTATTTCTTTTATGCATCCATAGCATTCAAATGCTTTACATAGATCATCATAATTTGTTTTTATTGAAATTTGTGTAACATGGAGGATTCGAAGTTTCCTCGTGTTACCCAAATTACTCGATTTAGAAATATCAGTAGAATGGTCCTTTCCCGTTCCGAAGTCATCAACAGAGCTATCCCTTATCACATTAGCAGAGGTCGTCAACAGTGCCGGGGGAGAGTCAGCGTATCCAGGGGATGGGGGTTCGTTCCTTAAAGAATCCATAATAGTAAAGAGAGGGAAAAGAGTTAGTTTGATGTACCTGCTCGAGAATGTTAGGCCATCACGCGTCGGAAAGGAAATTTGCACTCTCTACTATCGGCACAATGAGAGTATACTTCCCAGATGGTCCACTCCATACCCTACCCGAAGGATAGCATCAAAACAGATATAGAGGCACAGGTGTAAGCTGAACCCGCCTGTTAGGACTGAGACCAAGAAATTATGGAATCATCCTCCCCATATCTATAATGACAGGCTTCCGGCCAAAAGCCGAGAGTCCTACCCCAAGCATTGGATCCCCCTGGATTCCGAAGACCCAACACTTGAGAATAGTTCCGCCAAAAAGGTCCAAACCATCTTCGGGATGGCTGAAATCATCCAATACTCTCATATATAGCTTTGAATGCAAACACCTCCCAACCGCGATACCTCCTCCCACTCATCAAAGCAAGCAGCAATAAAGGATGTATGAACATCCCCGCCGGGGCTACAATGGATGTGAAAACATCCAAGCCATAGGAGAAAAGAAAAAAAAAAAAATAAATAAATATATATGTACATAATATATACACACATATAATGAGGGAAATTTTTCTCATAGAGTTTGGAAAGCAAGACTAAAGAAAGTTTGTGAAATTAGGATAAGGTTGAAGTAGTATTGAGAAAAAGAAAAAGGTAAAAGAGAGAAATTTAGATTCGAACTGGGGGAGCAATTTCCCCAAGTTCGAGAGCCCTCTTGCCCGTCACCAGGTTTCAGCACGGGAATTAAATGCCGTGCTGAAGCTTAATGACTTCATCAAGGCATTCTCTCATTAAGAGGGATGAGAATATGACAATGGGCTTCACTCAACAGTGAGAATATGACAATGGGCTTCCCTCAACAGTGAGAATATGACAATGGGCTTCCCTCAAGAGTGAGAATATGACAATGGGCTTCCCTCAACAGTGAGAATATGACAATGGGCTTCCCTCAAGAGTGAGAATATGACAATGGGCTTCCCTCAAAAGTGAGAATATGAGACAATGGGCTTCCCTCAAAAATGAGAATATGAGACAATGGGCTTCCCCCTAAAGTGAGAATATGAGACAATGGGCTTCCCTCAACAGTGAGAATATGACAATGGGCTTCCCTCAAAAGTGAGAATATGACTATGGCTTCCCTCAACATGAGAATATGACAATGGGCTTCCCTCAACAGTGAGAATATGACTATGGGCTTCCCTCAACAGTGAGAATATGACAATGGGCTTCCCTCAACAGTGAGAATATGACAATGGGCTTCCCTCAAAGTGAGAATATGACAATGGGCTTCCCTCCAAAGTGAGAATATGACAATGGGCTTCCCTCCAAAGTGAGAATATGACAATGGGCTTCCCTCCAAAGTGAGAATATGACAATGGGCTTCCCTCCAAAGTGAGAATATGACAATGGGCTTCCCTCCAAAGTGAGAATATGACAATGGGCTTCACTCCAGTAAGAATATGACAATGGGCTTCCCTCCTAAGTAAGAATATGACAATGGGCTTCGCTCTAAAGTGCAAATATGACAATGGGCTTCCCTCAAAGTGAAAATATGACAATGGGCTTCCCTCAAAGTGCGAATATGACAATGGGCTTCCCTCAAAGTGAGAATATGACAATGGGCTTCCCTCAACAGTGAGAATATGACAATGGCTTCCCTCAACAGTGAGAATATGACAATGGCTTCCCTCAACAGTGAGAATATGACAATGGGGTTCCCTCAACAGTGAGAATATGACAATGGGGTTCCCTCAACAGTGAAAATATGACAATGGGCTTCCCTCAACAGTGAAAATATGACAATGGGCTTCCCTCAACAGTGCGAATATGACAATGGGTTCCCTCAACAGTGAGAATATGACAATGGGCTTCCCTCAACAGTGCGAATATGACAATGGGCTTCCCTCAACAGTGCGAATATGACAATGGGCTTCCCTCAACAGTGAGAATATGACAATGGGCTTCCCTCAACAGTGAGAATATGACAATGGGCTTCCCTCAACAGTGAGAATATGACAATGGGCTTCCCTCAACAGTGAGAATATGACAATGGGCTTCCCTCAACAGTGCGAATATGACAATGGGCTTCCCTCCAAAGTGCGAATATGACAATGGGCTTCCCTCCAAAGTGCGAATATGACAATGGGCTTCCCTCAACAGTGAGAATATGACAATGGGCTTCCCTCAACAGTGAGAATATGACAATGGGCTTCCCTCAACAGTGAGAATATGACAATGGGCTTCCCTCAACAGTGAGAATATGACAATGGGCTTCCCTCAACAGTGAGAATATGACAATGGGCTTCCCTCAACAGTGAGAATATGACAATGGGCTTCCCTCAACAGTGAGAATATGACAATGGGCTTCCCTCAACAGTGAGAATATGACAATGGGCTTCCCTCAAAAGTGAGAATATGACAATGGGCTTCCCTCAAAAGTGAGAATATGACAATGGGCTTCCCTCAAAAGTGAGAATATGACAATGGGCTTCCCTCAAAAGAAAGAATATGACAATGGGCTTCCCTCAAACGTGAAAAGTGAGAATATGACAATGGGCTTCCCTCAAACGTGAAAAGTGAGAATATGACAATGGGCTTCCCTCAAACCTGAAAAGTGAGAATATGACAATGGGCTTCCCTCAAAAGTGAGAATATGACAATGGGCTTCCCTCAAAAGCGAGAATATGCAATGGGCTTCCCTCCAAAATGCGAATATGAAAATGGGCTTCCCTCCAAAGAGCGGAATATGACAATGGGCTTCCCTCCAAAGTGCGAATATGAAAATGGGCTTCCCTCAAAAGTGAGAATATGACAATGGGCTTCCCTCAAAAGTGAGAATATGACAATGGGCTTCCCTCAAAAGTAAGAATATGACAATGGGCTTCCCTCAAAAGTGAAGTGAGAATATGACAATGGGCTTCCCTCAAAAGTGAAAAGTGAGAATATGACAATGGGCTTCCCTCAAAAGGGAGAATATGACAACGGGCTTCCCTCAACGGTGAGAATATGACAATGGGCTTCCCTCAAAAGTGAAAAGTGAGAATAAGACAATGGGCTTCCCTCAAAAGTGAAAAGTGAGAATAAGACAATGGGCTTCCCTCCAAAGTGAGAATATGACAATGGGCTTCCCTCAAAAGTGAGAATTGGACAATGGGCTTCCCTCAAAGTGAGAATATGACAATGGGCTTCCCTCCAAAGTGAGAATATGACAATGGGCTTCCCTCAAAAGTGAGAATATGACAATGGGCTTCCCTCCAAAGTGAGAATATGACAATGGGCTTCCCGCAACAGTGAGAATATGACAATGGGCTTCCCGCAACAGTGAGAATATGACAATGGGCTTCCCGCAACAGTGAGAATATGACAATGGGCTTCCCGCAACAGTGAGAATATGACAATGGGCTTCCCGCAACAGTGAGAATATGACAATGGGCTTCCCTCAACAGTGAGAATATGACAATGGGCTTCCCTCAACAGTGAGAATATGACAATGGGCTTCCCTCAACAGTGAGAATATGACAATGGGCTTCCCTCAACAGTGAGAATATGACAATGGGCTTCCCTCAACAGTGAGAATATGACAATGGGCTTCCCTCCAAAGTAGGAATATGACAATGGGCTTCCCTCAACAGTGAGAATATGACAATGGGCTTCCCTCAACAGTGAGAATATGACAATGGGCTTCCCTCAAAGTAAGAATATGACAATGGGCTTCCCTCAACCAGTGAGAATATGACAATGGGCTTCCCTCAACAGTGAGAATATGACAATGGGCTTCCCTCAACAGTGAGAATATGACAATGGGCTTCCCTCAACAGTGAGAATATGACAATGGGCTTCCCTCAACAGTGAGAATATGACAATGGGCTTCCCTCAACAGTGAGAATATGACAATGGGCTTCCCTCAACAGTGAGAATATGACAATGGGCTTCCCTCAACAGTGAGAATATGACAATGGGCTTCCCTCAACAGTGAGAATATGACAATGGGCTTCCCTCAAAGTAGGAATATGACAATGGGCTTCCCTCAACAGTGAGAATATGACAATGGGCTTCCCTCAACAGTGAAAATATGACAATGGGCTTCCCTCAAAAGTAAGAATATGACAATGGGCTTCCCACACCAGTGAGAATATAACAATGGGCTTCCCTCAAAAGTGAGAATATGACAATTGGCTTCCCTCAAAAGTGAGAAAATGACAATGGGCTTCTCTCAAAAGTGAGAATATGACAATGAGCCTCCCTCAAAAGTGAGAATATGACAATGGGCTTCCCTCAAAAGTGAAAATATGACAATGAGCCTCCCTCAAAAGTGAGAATATGATAATGGGCTTCCCTCAAAAGTGAGAATATGACAATGGTCTTCCCTCAAAAGTGAGAATATGACAATGGGCTTCCCTCAAAAGTGAGAATATGACAATGGGCTTCCCTCCAAAGTGAGTATATGACAATGGGCTTCCCTCAAAAGAAAGAATATGACAATGGGCTTCCCACAACAGTGAGAATATGACATACGGGGTTCCCTCAAAAGTGAGAATATGACATACGGGCTTCCCTCAAAAGTGAGAATATGACATACGGGCTTCCCTCAAAAGAAAGAATATGACAATGGGCTTCCCTCAAAAGTGAGAATATGACATACGGGCTTCCCTCAAAAGTGAGAATATGACATACGGGCTTCCCTCAAAAGTGAGAATATGACATACGGGCTTCCCTCAACAGTGAGAATATGACAATGGGCTTCCCTCAAAAGTGAGAATATGACAATGGGCTTCCCTCAAAAGTAAGAATATGACAATGGGCTTCCCTCAACAGTGAGAACATGACAATGGGCTTCCCTCAAAGGTGAGCATATGACAATGGGCTTCCTCAAAGGTGAGCATATGACAATGGGCTTCCTCAAAGGTGAGCATATGACAATGGGCTTCCTCAAAGGTGAGCATATGACAATGGGCTTCCTCAAAGGTGAGCATATGACAATGGGCTTCCTCAAAGGTGAGCATATGACAATGGGCTTCCCTCAAAGGTGAGCATATGACAATGGGCTTCCTCAAAGGTGAGCATATGACAATGGGCTTCCCTCAAAGGTGAGCATATGACAATGGGCTTCCTCAAAGGTGAGCATATGACAATGGGCTTCCTCAAAGGTGAGCATATGACAATGGGCTTCCTCAAAGGTGAGCATATGACAATGGGCTTCCTCAAAGGTGAGCATATGACAATGGGCTTCCTCAAAGGTGAGCATATGACAATGGGCTTCCCTCAAAGGTGAGCATATGACAATGGGCTTCCTCAAAGGTGAGCATATGACAACGGGCTTCCTCAAAAGTAAGAGTATGACAATGGGCTTCCCTCAAAAGTAAGAATATGACAATGGGCTTCCCTCAAAAGTGAGAATATGACAATGGGCTTCCCTCAAAAGTGAGAATATGACAATGAGCTTCCCTCAAAAGTGAGAATATGACAATGAGCTTCTCAGTAATGAACGCATGTTAATATCCTCTTCTTTAATGTAAAGACCAGTTCAAGAAGATATTATATGGGACATCGGTAGTATTTCAATAGCTGAAGCACAACCAGTAAAATATATATTCATATAAAGGTTCTTGTGGTTACAAAAATTAAAATATTTCCTGATGATCCACTATTCTGATCCTAACAAAAAATTTTGATTCTAGCAAAATAAATTACAATTGTCATTCCATAATGCCAGACAAGAGTAAAGTTAAGAAAAAAATTCACATAGCAAACCACTTTCTCAAGTTGTGTCAACAATATAGTAACTCATTGTCAGACCATGACATTGTTGCTATTAAAAAGGGTTAAGTGAAAAATCTTGTACATGCATATCACCCACAAACCACAAATAAGAAATTTATTAAAAAAAATCCTAGAATTCCACTAACACACAGGAAGTTTCATAAATTCACATTGTAGGTGTCCTATCAGGTAATAAGATGAAAAACTGAACCCTTCAGCTGTAAGTAAATAAAGATGAAATGCATACTTGGTTTACACAACTTAAATGCTCAAGACAATACTATGATGGTGTGTAACAATGAGGGGTAAATCTCCCATTGCCAACTATAAAATAATGTTAATTATTAACCCTTTTACCCCCGGGGTTTTTGGAAATTTCCAACCCTTAACCCCCAGGGGGTTATTTTTTTCCCAGCACATTTTGCAGTATATTTTTTTTAAATTGCTCTAACAGCCTTAATTTTTGTCATAGAGAGGTCAGGTTGGTCTCATTCTCTTGGAAAGTGCCTGAAGTTTCTCAAAAAATTATCAAAAATATGAAAAAAAAAATGTTATAGCATTTTTTTGCAAGGACGTATCGGTACGTCCATGGGGGTAAAGGGATGGCTTTTGTTTAACGTACCAGTACGTCCTTTGGGGGTAAAAGGGTTAAGCATGCTCGATCCCAGAGTGAATGTTTCAAAACAAGAGGTACATTTCAAAAGGAAAGAAATTTTCCGTTATCGTATATCACTACTTCAAAATTTACTTCCTACCTCACTTATTTTATACCTTCAAGGTCAAAGAAAAATCATTCCTTGGAATATCTTCAGCATTACAATACCTTTTTTGTACCTTTAAAAATTTAGAAGTTACCGGGATGAAAGCCAAATTTTCAAAACAAGAGGTACATTTTAAAAGTTAAAGAATTTTCTGTCTTGTATGTATACCATGACCTCAAAATTTACTTCCTATTCTATTTTACATCTTTAAGGTCGTCAAGGAAAAATCACCCGCTACAATATCTTTACCATTACAATATTGTTCTGTACCTTAAAAATTTAAAAGTTAGCGAGATGAAAGCCAAATTTTAAGGCTAGAATTCACCATCCTCCTTTTAGAACTACAAATGTTAAGGATCTTTGAAATGCATAAGGAAACTTACTAAATAAAGTAATTTCTCTATGGGTCTGAGATCCTGTGGCAGAGCAAGTTCGATATCCAAGAGCATATGAGGGTTATTTAAAAAAAAAATGGAAATCACGCGTGTTAGTACTAAAATCATTATAAATATAGTTTGGCTCGCTCTCTCTCTCTCTCTCTCTCTCTCTCTCTCTCTCTCTCTCTCTCTCTCTCTCTCTCTCTCTCTCTCTCTCTCTATATATATATATATATATATATATATATATATATATATATTTCAGGCACGCTCAGTTCTCCCCTTCCCACGAGTAGGGAAGGGACGAAGTGGTCATACCCTGATTGCTTGTGCGTGTGTGTGCATATCTATCTAAATATTTAGCTGTCATTTTCGAGGGTCGCGTACACTAGTGTGTGTGTCTGTATATATATATATATATATATATATATATATATATATATATATATAAATATATATATATATATATGTATATATATATGTATGTATGTATATATATACATATATATATATATAAATATATATATATATATATATATATATATATATATATATATATATATATATATATACATATATATATATATATTCCACGTGTAAGATTCCTGTACCTTTGTTTGAACCAAGAAAGACTGGAACAACAGGTTGATCGACTTATTCGCAGAAGAGAAATTGATACGGCTTTTAATAATACAGACTTACATAACAACCCCAGGAAAGTCTGTTTCATGATTCATTTTAATATATTACATTCACAAAGCTGTTTTACTTCGTTTAATGTTTATGAGTTTAGATTAAATACAGGTATTTTATGCATGATTTTACTTGCATATCTTACATCGTAAAATTGTATGTAAAGTGTTTACTATGTAATCAGCGGAATGCCTGTTATATTATTATTATTATTACTTGCCAAGCTACAACCCTAGTTGGAAAAGCAGGATGCTATAAGCCCAGGGACTCTAACAGGGTAACTAACCCAGTGAGGAAAGGAAAAGAGGAAAAATAAAATATTTTAAGAATAACAACATTGAAATGAAATATATATCTCCCTATATAAACTATATAAACTTTAACAAAACAAGAGGAAGAAAAATTAGATAGAATAGTGTGCCCGAGT
>NC_090744.1:115452543-115506983 GCF_036898095.1 Palaemon carinicauda | reverse complement strand
AAACTGCCGTTCAAGGGATATTAATCAACTGGATTCCCTTTATATCAATCATAAATTTTACCCAAATGCACACCTGCCAAACATTTTCTTAAATACAGTAGTACCTCGGTTTACAAGTGACTGAATACAGGCAAATTGGTATACGATCATATAAAATCAAAAGTTATAAGTATTTATCAGTCAATAAGGATAAAATTTTGGTTCTGTATGCCATTTTCTTTTATGGAGAAGTACTGTATTAATGAAACCATTCTGCAAAGCACAGAATCTCTTCGTGTAATGAAATACTATCCGGAAGTCTTGAATTAATATGCCTTAAATGTCGAGTTGTGATGTCTGAATAATATAAAGTACTGTATAGAGGTAGCAGCAGTAGGGGAGTCAGCATTATGAAGCTTCATCTGTAGTGGAAATGTGGGAGGTTGGGCTGTGGCACCCTAGCAGTACCAGCTGAACTCGGTTGAGTCCCTGATTAGGCTGAAGGAACATAGAGAGTAGAGGTCCCCTTTTTGTTTGTTTCATTGTTGGTGTCGGCTACCCCCCAAAATTGGGGGAAGTGCCTTGGTATATGGATGGACTGTATAGAGTATCTACTTTTTTCCTGCAATCAGTTTTTCAACTAGGCATGCCTAAAAAGAAAATCTGACATGTGTTCTTGGTAACTTTTTTTTATCATTATCTTGTAGAGAGGACAGAAGAAACCCGTTAGGTATTTTGTAGAAGGGGAAATGGTCGAAAGATTTTGGAGAAGGAAAATGAAAAATGACTTAGGTTAATTATGATTTGATCTTCAAAAATGGTAGGGGTATTACCATACCTGGCAAGACCAGCTATAAACAAGAGTGGATGCCTACCAAATGGGCAAACTGGCAAGCAGGACTTTTACATTCGCAATAGCTGTTCCATGATGCTATACTACCTAGCAGCTTGCCAAAATTAGAAGCTCTACGATACTACCTCGCAGCTTGCCAAAATTAAAAGTTCTAAGACCAGGGTGGCCTCTATCCAGCCATTCATAACCACAGGAACAACAGCTAGTAAGTGGCACTTCACGCAAGCATGATCATTGAGGTAGATGCTTTTCACGGCTACAAATGAGACCAGGACTTAATGTGTTGCCAGGTAACCTTTTCATCAAATTTCCACGACATGTAAACTGTTTTCCAGCACCATTTCTATTTATTACCATGATTTAGTAATTTACATATATCCATATACCAAAGGCACTTCCCCAATTTTGGGGGGTAGCCGACATCAACAAGAAACAAAACAAAAAAGGGGACCTCTACTCTCTACGTTCCTCCAGCCTAACCAGGGACTCAGCCGAGTTCAGCTGGTACTGCTAGGGTGCCACAGCCCAACCTCCCACATTTCCACCACAGATGTAGCTTCATACTGCCGAGTCCCCTACTGCTGCTACCTCCGCGGTCATCTAAGGCACCGGAGGAAGCAGCAGGATTTACATATAGAGGTTATAAATTTTTCAATAATTACCATTAAACAAGTTTTAAAATGAGGCGCGCATATTTATGGAATTGTAGAATGCCCCGATTGAATTTCCTTTATTGAGAAAAAATCTAAATCGTAACACAGGTCCCACTCCATAACCAAATCTAATTCCAATAATAATACAAGGCCCAGACATCTTAATTTTTTACTAGAACTCAGATATATAACTTTACTGCAATTTCTTTTGTTTGCCTTTTGATTTCGTTTTAAGCTATAGTAATTTTGGTTGATGCTAAATATAAGGACTCCATTTTTTTAGTATATTCAATACATTCAGCTAAACGGAATTAGTTTTTTTGAGAGAGTAGATGTGATGCTTAAAATCTTCATCTCTCTTACCTTCAAAAATAATTTTCTTACATATTGGAATATCATCCAGCTAGAAAAAGGAATGAAGCAACAAATTTCAGGTACTTGCCAAATCTTAACCTTGAACAACATCCCATATAAAGCAGAAAAAGGCAACAAATTTTTTTCTTGAAAAGTGAGGATTACTAATCAATTGGATATCCCCTATTCTCTATTGTATTAACCCTTTTACCCCCAGGCTCTTTGGAAATTTCCAACCCTTAACCACCAGGGGGTTATTTTTGTCCCAGCACATTTTGTAGTATATTTTTTTTAAATTGCTCTAACAGCCTTATTTTTTGTCATAGAGAGGTCAGGTTGGTCTCACTCTCTTGTAAAATGCCTGAATTTTCTCAAAAAATTATCAAAAATATGAAAAAAAAATAAATTTTATAGCATTTTTTTGCGAAGGACGTACCGGTACGTCCATGGGGGTAAAGGGATGGGTTTTGTGAAACGTACCAGTACGTCCGTTGGGGGGGTAAAAGGGTTAATTTCAAACGTGAAGCAAATTTTAATAAACCGTTCGAAGATTCTTTTATTGACATGACATTTTAATCTTTAAAAAAAATTCAAGGACCTTCCAAAAGTTAATATTACCAACATACCAAACAGCAAAAGGGTTTATTGCAATGGATAAGCCACTGCAAAATTAAATGTGAATTGTATGAAACTATCCTTAAGTATGAAGTGCTGTCTCATAAGCATGTAAGTTCAGGTAATTCGTCTCACTGTGACCTTGACAATAGATAACAGAATATATACCAACTGACCCCTGTTTTGGCAAGTTTAATCAAAAGTCAATGTAAGACAACTGCAAATACTTGTGAGTGGTACCGCTTCGAAAGCATCACTGCTTGCAAGCAATTCTTCAAATAAACATTTAGTTATAGCAGAATCCTCCTTGACTAAAACCAAAAAAAAATCAAACTAACAAAATAAAAGAAAAGGAAAAAGATTTTAGAGGGCCCCAGCTGGAAAACCCATGTTGAAGGTGACATTACACTGTATTTATAAGGAAAATCTACACCCCCTACCCCCCGGTGTATACTAAAAAAAAAAAAAAAAAAAAAAAAAAAAAAAAAAAAAAAAAACTATCCAAATTTTTACCCAAATATTTCAAATATCTATTTGGCCTATACGAACCGTTATATACGAATAAAATCATTATGGTACAAAGATCTTCAAACTTTAGTACTAGAAATCATTTGCAGACAAAACACTTTCCTACTTTCAGTTGTACCATCATATATTCTAGGTACAGCATAAAAAGAACATTTTTATTGCAATGAAGAACATGGTAATAAAAACTTCTTTGGCCATGAAGCAATATGTATATATGATTCAAGCACAAGTTTGGCAAGATAATTTATCAAGCCAATTTAAGCAAGGCAGCTCATTATCGACAGTGGACAATGAACGAGTAGTTCCTGAAGCAAAAAAGGTTGAAAACTAGCATGTATGCCAGAAAGCCCAATCAAAACCAACAAAATGTGGGGGGGGGGGGGGAAATAAATGCCAAAGGTTTTAGGAATACTGAGGCAGCAGAAGGCAACATCAAAGATGGCAAGGGGTTTCCGCGTCAAAATCGAACATCCTCAGGCGAGTTGGGGCTACATCCCATTGAAGCGAGGTACGAATAAACAGACCTAACACTTATCTTGCTGCCTCTTCAAGGTTCTTAGCTGTCAGCTGACAAAAAGCCTGGGAGTTAGAATATACAAAAGGAAAGGGCACCAACAAAGACACACTAGTCTAAAGCAGAAGTGTGACATAAGCACTCTGGAAGGTACTGCTACAACATGACGTCTCGCTGCATATTAATTTGAACCCAAGGAGACGAAGTGTGGAAAGGATATAGTAATGGGTAAAAGAGTGGATTCGATTTACGAATTTCACTCATAAAAGCTAAGCACTGGGACCTGGGAGGTTGACCACTTAGCACCATGCATAAATGGGGAGGACCACACCTGCGGTTAAAAGGTACGACAGAAAGATTGTAAATAGAAAGAGGGAATTAACGTAAAGTAGAACAAGTATTCAAACAACCAGTCATACCTACAGTGTACCCCTTGAGGTGCACTAAAGGTAGATACTCTGTGGAAAGGAAGGGAAGGGATGAAAGAATGAAAGTAGGAAAATGAAAAGAGGAAAAATGGTTTGAAACCTAATTACATGAATAGCTCCCATATTATTGGCTTCATCCATCTTTCTCATTTTCTCAAACCTTAATAAAGTAACTGCAGGATCCTTTTAATATGAACAAATATTGCCTAAACATTTCTATATTAAAGCATACTTTTAAGAACTGGCCAGACTGCCCATATTATTGGCTTCATCCATCTCTTCTTTCCCCAATACTTAATAAGTAAAGAAAGACTGCAGGTCATTTATAATGAACAAATATTGCCTAAAAATGTCTATAAGCGTATTTTTAAGAACTGGCCAGACTGCAATTTCTGCTTTAAAACGGCATAAAATCCTACTTGTGATAGATGATAATGCCACACCCATTGCCTATAGGATATGGATGTGTGGAATAGAGGATGGACAGGAAACTTGGAAGAAACAAAATGGAAACAGGTCAAAGGCAACGTTATAAAACAGGTATAACGAGGGTCCAAAGTGGTGCCGCCAATTCTCCAGTAATGCCAAGTGTACCATACAATGCATGCCTGTCGGGCAGGCAACAAGGCGGGCCTTGACATAACAAGAACCCGGCAGCCCGATGCAACCAACATCGGAGAAGCCACCTGTCTCATATATGTCTTGAGCCGCGGTGAAAACGGTGTGGGCCAAGTGTGTGTGCGTGGCCATTGCAAAGCCACGACCACCCAAAACAATATACCCAGCTACTGGCATTCTGTCGTTTCCTCCACCCTTCTTCATCAGGAGGCTGTTGGCTAACGACGGAACCCAATACTCGGACACGAGTGGGCGCCGACGACGACGACCATACAATGTGCACGGAGAGCACATACCCACTATGGGGCCTTGTGCATGTAATTGTCATTGACACGTTCTTGGTCACTGGAAAACTGTATATTTTTTACATGATTGTATATTGTGCAACTGATTGTCAATCAATGTCCTTAGTTTTTCCAACATTGTGGAGCTTAGCTGTAAATATACAACTTTCAAGTTTTCCTCGTTCCAATAAAACAAATCCCAACTAAAATTCTTAACTGTTTCAATATATAGTGTTTTGACTCAACTTCATGAGAAAACATTTTCTGTTCTTGATTTGATTCAATCTATAAAACTGGCCCATACAGTGCAGCCAGGAGTTTGGGCCGGGAGATGCATTCCGTACCGAGAAACTACTGGACTCCTTTAGGGGCTCTTGCAGCAAAACAAACCCATTCAGGAAGTAATAAATGGCACAAAATAGTGTGTCTCCCTGCAAGTCAGGCAAATCATCGTACATGTCACCTTACTCAAATAAAACAATATATGAATGACACAGACAAAGTTCCACCCATTCTTCTATTAGGTCCTATCTGTCCTCTCGGTATTAGAGGATCACATCGTCAAAACTCACTAGGGCATCTTCCGCACAGATTCAAGTTTGTTCTTAAGAGTCACCTTCAATTGTTATAAAAATCCTTGCTACTATTGAGCAAACTTGAGTATTTACAGATCCACAACTCTGAACTGGGAATGTAAAATGATGAAATAAGAATTTCTCACAGATGCAAGACTTGATAGCCATTGTTCCCTGCATAGACAGAATTAAAGCAATACTGCAAGTGATTAATGGGTTTTGATGGTAAAATACCTAGGAAATCATAGATTGTGAAATGAATTTTAGATCCACATACCAAATCAAGTACAAGGCATATGGGAAACTGGAAGATTGAACGCAAATCGAATAGAACCATGGAAATAATCGTAGGGTTGACAGGTCTTCAAATTTTTCAATTTACCAATGTTTTTGTGACATTGAATAAATGGACAAGAAACTTTTAGGGCACAGATTTTGCACGCTAAAATGACATCCAATTTTAAATAAGCAGCATGAAGCTTCATCTTAGGAAAAGGATTCCCACACTTAAATGAAGACCTAATAAATAACATTGTTAGGGATTAACAAGATCCATTACAATTTAACCCTTTTACCCCCGGGGTATTTGGAAATTTCCAACCCTTAACCCCCAGGGGGTTATTTTTTTCCCAGCACATTTTGCAGTATATATTTTTTAAATTGCTCTAACAGCCTTAATTTTTGTCATAGAGAGGTCAGGTTGGTCTCATTCTCTTGGAAAATGCCTAAATTTTTTCAAAAAATTATCAAAAATATGAAAAAAATAATTTTTATAGCATTTTTTTGCAAGGACGTACCGGTACATCCATGGGGGTAAAGGGATGGCTTTTGTGGAACGTACCAGTACGTCCTTTGGGGGTAAAAGGGTTAACAAGATCCATTACAATTTAGTGATAATTTCTAGATCAATTTGTTCAGGAAAATCATGGGACAACACAGTAGTAAAACCTATGTATGCAATCTCATCTTATTAGTCTGAATCACATGTACAGTATATAATATGGTGATGCAGACCAACTCAAAACCCTTCTATAGTATTTCATTTCTTTCCTTTCAAGATGACTTTGTGAAAATGAAGGAGTATCACCGCTCACTGTATGCTGTAAAAAGAGAAACTTCAACTTGAGAAGATTTCTAATAGCCAGGCCTTCTCCATCATGAGGCTCAATACTACGCAGTACTCTAGAAGTTTTATTCCAGCTGTGGCCAAGTTGTGGAATGATCTTCCTAATCGGGTGGTTGAATCAGTAGAACTTCAAAAGTTCAAAGTTGGACCAAATGCTTTTTTGTTGACCAGGCGGACATAGTCTTTTTATAGTTTATTTATGACATATTTGTTTTTGATGTTGTTGATAGTTTATTATATGACATGTCTGTTTTGACATTGTTTCTTATTTTAGAATGATTTATTGTTAATTTGTTCTCATTTATTTATTTCCTTTCCTCACTGGGCTATTTTTCCCTGTTGGAGCCCCTGGGCTTTTAGCATCTTGTTTTTCCAACTAGGGTTGTAGCTTGGATAGTAATAATAATAATAATAAAACCTTTATGTGAACGAGTTTTCTCCAGAACAGGAACCTCAGCAGCTCTTTGCCAGTTGTTACTTCCGTCAGTTTTTAATTACTAAACAAGCTCCGATAAGCTTCTGTCTACCAAAGGGGTCATTAACAGGGAGAATCAACAATGCCATTCACGAATAGCTAGCTAGAATACCCACTTGGATATAAAATCTACCCTCGGTCATAGAAGCCATTAACATGAGACCACGTTCCACAACAAAGAAAAGCCAAGTCACAAAATGAGGAAGGGAGAAAAATGAGAAAGACCAGACCAACCAAGTTAGAGCAGCGACATACAGTATACATAAATATTGAGAAACTAATTTAGGTAGTAACTCGTATAGTCAATCCTCCTGCTTCCTTTGTTAGTATGGTGGATGACAATATGCAGTATTACACTCCAAGTTTTTCATAGGTAATAAACCTCGCCATTTCCCTTAACTTTCCACTTAACTATAATTCATGTACGGCAACTATTCTACAACTCTGAAACTATACTGATAATCTGAAGGCAAAGATATCAAATTTACCTGTGCCCCCAGTCAATTTTCAAATTACCCAACTGTTCCAGTTCTCAGAATATCGCGAATTCCCTAAAAAATCTTTACTTCTCTTTATTTACCAACTAAATTCTAAAAGCTTTTTCTAGTCTACCACAGGATTAATGAATTTTACAATGTAGCAGACTTTCCTTTCTATGAAATAACCAAACATTAACTCAGCCCATTTCCTACTGTTCACTGTAAAATAAAAATGCATCTCATTTCACTTTTTCAAAATGAATGACCCCTTCAACATTCATTTATCTTCATTGAATAAAAAGGCAAATATTTTCCTAAAAATTTTTCTTTAAATAAAGCACAACAAAACCAAACCAGGACCCATAAGATTAGTAGTAAAGGTCACCACACAGTAATAAGCATAACATACTGGGTTATGTACAAAAAAAAAAGAGAAGAGAGAAAAGAGAGGAGATATGAGAGAGAAAGAGAGGAGATATGAGAGAGAAAAGAGAGGAGATATGAGAGAGAAGAGAGAAAAGAGAGGAGATATGAGAGAGAAGAGAGAAAAGAGAGGAGAGAGAAGAGAGAAAAGAGAGGAGATATGAGAGAGAGAAGAGAGAAAAGAGGAGATATGAGAGCGAGAAGAGAGAAAAGAGGAGATATGAGAGAAAGAGAGAAAAGAGAGGAGATATGAGAGCGAGAAGAGAGAAAAGAGAGGAGATATGAGAGCGAGAAGAGAGAAAAGAGAGGAGATATGAGAGCGAGAAGAGAGAAAAGGGAGGAGATATGAGAGCGAGAAGAGAGAAAAGAGAGGAGATATGAGAGCGAGAAGAGAGAAAAGAGGAGATATGAGAGCGAGAAGAGAGAAAAGAGGAGATATGAGAGCGAGAAGAGAGAAAAGAGAGGAGATATGAGAGAGAGAAGAGAGAAGAGATATGAGAGAGAGAAGAGAGAAAAGAGAGGAGATATGAGAGAGAAGAGAGAAAAGAGAGGAGATATGAGAGAGAGAAGAGAGAAAAGAGAGGAGATATGAGAGAGAGGAGAGAAAAGAGGAGATATGAGAGAGAGGAGAGAAAAGAGAGGAGATATGAGAGAGAGAAGAGAGAAAAGAGAGGAGATATGAGAGAGAGAAGAGAGAAAAGAGAGAGAGGAGAGAGAAAAGAGGAGAGAGAAAAGAGGAGAGAGAAAAGAGGAGAGAGAAAAGAGGAGAGAGAAAAGAGAGAAAAGAGAGGAGATATGAGAGAGAGAAGAGAGAAAAGAGAGGAGATATGAGAGAAGAGAGAAAAGAGAGATATGAGAGAGAGAGAAGAGAGAAAAGAGGAGATATGAGAGAGAGAAGAGAGGAAAGAGAGGCGATATGAGAGAGAGAAGAGAGAAAAGAGAGGAGATATGAGAGAAAGAAGAGAGAAAAGAGGAGATATGAGAGGAGAAAAAAAGAGAAGGTATGGGAGAGAAAATAGAAGAGAGAGAGGAGAGAGAGAGAGAGAGAGAGAGAGAGAGAGAGACTTTAAAAATGACATGCAATCAAAGAGGATTCTACAGCTCACTTGAAAAGGTTCCCAGTAACTAAGAATTTTTCTTTTAAAATAAAATGATCAAAACCAAACTGCCATAACTGTTAATGATTTCAAAAAGCTCTTCAACTCCAGCTGATATGCATTAACAAAAACACCAAGTGTATAAACACACACACACACACACACGCACACACACCCGCCATGCACGACTCACGTTCGTGTGGCTGAGGTGTGGAGGAGGGAGAGGTGGGGGACGTCCACCCCCACGATCCACCCTCCATGGGTCCTGAAACACACCCCCTCGCACTTTATCTAAATCCTTTTTTTTTTCTCCTTTCAGTTTGCTAGCAAGAGCATTCAAGACAATACATCTAGAGATTTACAAGGATATGACACCGGATTAAATTGAAAGTTCAAAATCCTATTTGAATTTTAACTCAATAATGACTGAATCAGAACACAATGGTGACATTCTCCTTGCCTAACCTGCACAATGTCTAAGTCTAATACTCATGCTTCATGAATAGCATATGAGAGTACCTATAATACTTTCTCTAATCATGATATCTCATCCTAATATTCAGCAATTAATATTTGATAAATGAACTGTAACTCAGCTGTCCCTTCTCAAATTCTTGGATATGCATAAAGTTTGATAAACCCAAAAGAATTCTATGACAACGGAATCCATCCAAAATCCTAGAAGTAATTCAGAAAGTCTAACCTTAAATTAGAAAAAATCTATTCATGGAATAATTTCATCCAGCATTCAAAGGGATACTCACCAAAACTGCCGTATTGCTGCCCTCCCGGGGACCCGTAATTGGGTGCACCCCACTGCTGCAGTGTCTGGCCGGCACCCCAGCCCTGGTAACCTTGAGGTCCCTGCGGGGCGCCATAGCCCTGCGGCGGGTAACCCTGCTGCTGCGGAGGAGTACCCCAACCTTGGTACGGCCCTTGGACCATTCCTTGGGTTCCCATGTGCCCTCCCATCTGACTATTATGAGGCCCTAAAGGAGGTCCCAATGGTGGACCCATATTACCTGGGCCCATTCCCTGGAGAAGATAGAAAAAAGTATGAACTTTCATGTCGAGAGAATAAGCTATTAGAAAACATTTTAAAAATACCAGTTACAATGCACAATTAACTGTAGGGTCAGGGGCTTATTCAGCAATTAAATTATTAGTTAGTAAGACGTTACAATGCACCATTAACTGTAGGGACAGGGGCTTATTCAGCAATTAAATTATTAGTTAGTAAGACGTTACAATGCACCATTAACTGTAGGGACAGGGGCTTATTCAGCAATTAAATTATTAGTTAGTAAGACGTTACAATGCACCATTAACTGTAGGGACAGGGGCTTATTCAGCAATTACTAAAATATTAGTTAGTAAGACGTTACAATGCACCATTAACTGTAGGGACAGGGGCTTATTCAGCAATTACTAAAATATTAGTTAGTAAGATGGCAGCAAGGGGACAGCAAAAAACAAATGGAAAAGAAGTGATTTAATTCAGCAATTACTAAAATATTAGTTAGTAAGATGGCAGCAAAGGGAAAGCAAATAACAAATAGAAAATAAGTGACCTAAACAAAATACTGAAACATTCTTTTTGCATGAAGTACACCAGAAAAAGAGCTGACATAATATTACTGAACAAGAAACTTTCGAGAATAAGGTATTAGAAACCATTTTAAAAATACGTTACAATGCACCATTAACTGTAGGGACAGGGGCTTATTCAGCAATTACTAAAATATTAGTTAGTAAGATGGCAGCAAGGGGACAGCAAAAAACATTTTAAAAATACCAGTTACAATGCACCATTAACTGTAGGGACAGGGGCTTATTCAGCAATTACTAAACTTGGTAAGATGGCAGCAAGGGGACAGCAAAAAACAAATGGAAAAGAAGTGATTTAATTCAGCAATTACTAGAAATATTAGTTAGTAAGAAGGCAGCAAAGGGACAGCAAATAACAAATAGAAAATAAGTGACCTAAACAAAATACTGAAGCATTCCTGTTGCATGAAGTACACCAGAAAAAGTGCTGACATAATATTAGCAGACTGAACAAGAAACTTACATTATTGATGCCAGGCATCCCTGGAGGACCAACAGGCATACCCCATTGATTGTCAGGAGGAGTACCCCACTGCCCAGCATCTTCCTGCGCCTTGCTTGCATCTCGTGGCTCCGCCTTCTTTATCTCAACCTTCAGCAGTTTGGAAAAAGAATATTCAGGTAATACTAAATGTTTAATTTGCGATAAACTTGGGGCTCATAAGACATCAACAGTAATACCTATGGTAAAAACAAAAAACGGAACTAAAACCAATACTGGTTGAAACCAGTTCCACTCATGTGTTATCACTAAATAGACTAAATTTGTTAAAAGGACTTACCAGCTCCATCATCACATCTGAATACATTCGGCTCATTTTTCAAATAATGAAAATATGCTATTGTTTCTCGTAAGAGAAACTACAAAAATAAAAATTTATCCCATGCAAATTTTCTGCAGTTCCATACATTAAAATTCTTCATGGGAAAAAAAGTTCTTGATTTTCAAATCATAAAAGAGAGTTGATATAAGTAAACCCAAGTTTTGTTCTATAGCTAGGAATATTGTATTATAATTTTTTTTAGCAAGGAATACTATATTATAAAAATGTATGAAACACATGAAGATTTTCATGGTTAAAATTGCTGAACAAAGCCAGCCTTTCTGGCAAAAGATTAAATCTATTGAAGTTTTTCTTTCACGGTGAAACAAATAATGATCATTTTCACTAAATGACTGCGTTCTACTGCCTAAATTAGATTTCTTATATAAACACAAAATAATTTTTCAATAAGTCACATCAAACTGAATTCCACGGCCCAATTCTTCTCCAACTTAAAAATGAACCTATATCTTATTTAGTGTTGACATCTTTTAAAAAACACAACTTATTTAATATTCCATCAAAATTTTGTACAATAAGAATGACTTTTAATCCAGAAAGGCTACAAAGATTTTAAATCTAAAAATGGTTAGAATGGCATTGAGCAATGAACACTACTTATACATCAGCATTTAAATAGGTTACTTCTCAAGACATTATCAAAAGCACAAGTTATGGCAACTTTTAACCCTTTCACCCCCCAAAAGGACGTACCGGTACGTTCTTGCAAAACTATTAATTACATATTTTTGATAATTTTTTGAGAAACTTCAGGCATTTTCCAAAAGAATGAGACCCACCTGACCTCTCTAGGAAAAAAATTAAGCTTTTTTAGAGCAATTTAAAAAAATTATATAGCAAAATGTGCTCGAAATTTAACCTTATGGTGGGGGTAAAAGGGTTAATCGTGACAAAGCAAACGACGGCGAAGCCCAAGCTTCGTCCTCGTGTAAACACAGTATAAGCAGTGCATCAAAAACCGATATGCCAATCTGACCCTAAAAATACTTAAGACTAATACCTGCTTTCCATTTATGTTGACAAAGTGCTCAGCCACCGCTCTATCCACTGCCTCTTCCGTTTCGAAGGACAAAAACCCAAAGCCTAGTGTAGTGACAACCAAACAGAAAAACAGCTTAGCTTAGTGTATGAAGAAAGGACCAACCTATTGTGAACTACCTACAAAGTACTGAGTGGGTGCGAGACACCAACGACCGCCCTGCATCCTTTGCCGTTTCCATTGCAAGTTATTGAAATGCCCAAAACCATTTCCTCCTTTTCACTGTCTTCTAGACTCAGTGGTTTTCAAGCCAAATAAAATATATATATATATAGTACGCAAATATAAACTTACATTTCAAGTATTCCAGAGTTGTTTCAAGTTAGATTACATCTAAACAATTATTAAGCCCCTTTTCCAGGAGACTCGCGTCTTTTCATTTACCCAAATGCAATTTCACAACCAACCCATTGGGTTCAAACTAATTTCTCATAGGTTGGTTGAATGACATTTTAATCAGAAAAAATTACAATTAAGCCCCTTTTCCAGGAGACTCGCTTCTTTTCATTTACCCAAATGCAATTTCACAACCAACCCATTGGGTTCAAACTCTAATTTCTCATAGGTTGGTTGAATGACATTTTAATCAGAAAAAATTTCAGGTAATATAACAATTAAGAAAAAATTAAACTGACAATTGATTAAAAAATGCCCAATTACTGCAAAAGACCTAACCAATACATTAAAATCTAAATAAAATTTTCGTTTCAAGACTAAACAGTTCAACAGGACCTAAATGAAGGCAACAGGAATGTAATAGACAGTGAAGAGATGAATGTACGCTAAATAAACAATTAGCTATTTTCTAATTCTACACAATTATTATTCTGGAATATGTTCATTGAATTCTCTGTGCAGTAGTGTATAACAATTGAACCATGTGGGCTATTCATGAAATGTATGTGGATTAACCAAGTATGACTAATTCAATAATTGACAGTCCTCTTTGGCTTACAGAATACCAGTCTGAAAATGGGTTGGGAGTGGTTTTATCAAATGCTTTATTCTATAGCCTACAATTTAGGCATGATGGACACTATAGTTAATTTCTTTTAGCGAGGCACATTTGCAGCGACTCACAGCGGTGCCCTTTTAGCTCGGAAAAGTTACCTGATCGCCGATTGGTTGGACGAGATAATTCTAACCAATCAACGATCAGGAAACTTTTCCGAGCTAAAAGGGCACCGTTGCGAGTCTGTGAAAATCTGCCTAGCTAAAAGAAATGGACACTAGTTCAAAAAATTTATGAAAAGATAATTATCTTTTTAAGAAAACTAAAGTACTGGCCAGTCCCTTAAGGGTGTTCACCAACTGGGGACGGAAGGGAAAATTATCCATGCAATCTTTTTTTTTTTTTAAACATTTAAATGAAGGTTTCAAAACTGAACTTTGCCATTAGAGGTCTTGGAAAATGGAGTCGCCAACAGCTTTACAGTTAATCGTCACGTGATGTTTATTCAATAAAGAGGAGTGGGATACAGTAGGGTTGCCTAAAAAGCCACCAATTAAAATGTAAAGTGTACCCCTTACTTCTGTTGACATGTTTAGTTTAAAGATTAGACTTCCTCTTGTTGAGTTCAGCACTATAAATGAACATTTTTTTACTCGTCTACATGCTTTCAGAGGTGGTTTGCTGCTATTAATTTATATACTTGACAAAATGAAAGTAACTGGAGGCTGCTGATTTCAAATTATCCTTCTGTATGAAATCAGGTAAGTGCAAGTATTTAATTTTCCACTACAAAGACCTGATTTAGAAATCAAATTCTTCTCTCTTGAAAACAAAATTTTGACTCCACATCGCATGTCAGAGCAACTGAATTATTTAGAAATTAAATTATTTTCCCTTGAAAACAAAATTTTGACTCCACATCACACCTTTCTGCAACTGAATTATGCGACATGTTGGGTTCGCTTTTAATTTTGGCCATATTCAACAACTGGAAAACTTAATGCAATAAACCAAAATAGAAAGAAGTTCTAGTCCATCAACCTAGATCTGGAAAGTGCAAATATTTAATTTTCCACTACAGACCTGATTTAGAAATTGAATTATTTTTCCCCAAAACAAAATTTTGATTCATCACACCTTTCTGCAACTGAATTATGCGACATGTTGGGTTCGCTTTTAATTTTGGCCATATTCAACAACTGGAAAACTTTGACATGTTGGGTTCGCTTTTAATTTTGGCCATATTCAACAACTGGAAAACTTTGACATGTTGGGTTCGCTTGCAATTTTGGCCATATTCAACAACTGGAAAACTTAATGCAATAAACCAAAATAGAAAGAAGTTCTAGTCCATCAACCTAGATCTGGTAAGTGCAAATATTTAATTTTCCACTACAGACCTGATTTAGAAATTGAATTATTTTTCCCCAAAACAAAATTTTGATTCATCACACCTTTCTGCAACTGAATTATGCGACATGTTGGGTTCGCTTTTAATTTTGGCCATATTCAACAACTGGAAAACTTTGACCTGTTGGGTTCGCTTTTAATTTTGGCCACATTCAACAACTAGAAAACTTTGACATGTTGGGTTCGCTTATAATTTTGGCCACATTCAACAACTGGAAAACTTAATGCAATAAACCAAAATAGAAAGAAGTTCTAGTCCATCAAGGCATCAACCTAGAACTTTAAATTCAACAATTTTCACAATAGGCTTTATGCAAGAATGCAGGGCGATGCGCAAAGCAGTACACAACAGCGAGGGTCCGATCTGGGCTTGATCAACTTCCTGGTACCATCCGGGTTAAGGAACCAAATTCAAGGTTCAGAGAATTATATGAATTAATAGAGTATCCGCATCTAGAAAGCAAAAACTTATTACTTGGATCACTGCAACAAGTCTGAGAACACCAGTTCCATACATTATGGCAGCCAATTGTGGGGTAAACAACAATGAATTCAAAATATTTCAAATTACCAAAAGCAATTACTGAACAGAGATTGAGAAAACAAATTATCCCAAATACTGCTCTATGATATTTAACAGTAAAAAAAAAAAAAAAAAACTATCACTTGTATGAGCCAATTGTGGGGTAAAAAATTATGAATTCAAAATATTTCAACCAATAATGGGGTAAACAATTATGAATTCAAATTATTTCAACCAATTGTGGGGTAAACAATTATGAATTCAAAATATTTCAACCAATAGTGGGGTAAACAATTATGAATTCAAAATATTTCAACCAATTGTGGGGTAAACAATTATGAATTTAAAATATTTCAACCAATAATGGGGTAAACAATTATGAATTCAAAATATTTCAACCAATAATGGGGTAAACAATTATGAATTCAAAATATTTCAACCAATAGAGGGGTAAACAATTATGAATTCAAAATATTTCAACCAATAATGGGGTAAACAATTATGAATTCAAAATATTTCAACCAATAATGGGGTAAACAATTATGAATTCAAAATATTTCAAATTACCAAAAGCAATTACTGAACAGAGACTGACAAAACAGAATTATCCCAAATACTGCTCCATGATATTTAACGGGAAAAAAACTATCAGGATATGAGGCATTTTAAAAGCTTTACATCTAGCAAACAAGCATGCTATTCATCAAAGCAATTATAGGTTTTTATAATATACATCACCAATTGATTGCTTCTTTGGAAATTATATTTTCAAACCGTTTCCTAGAAAATTCTAATCTAGCATTGCCAAGAATAAAGTTAATCAGATAGAAAATAAACTTTTGAACACCACCGACCCCATAGAAATTCACTAACCACTTAAGAAAAAAAAAAAAAAAAAAAAAAAAAAAAAACTAAGCACATAAGGATAATTGGTGATTTCAGACGGCACTTCGAGATTTTAAGGTTTGGTCGACAAACCCGAATGACACTTTGTGATGATCAAGTCCTTTCTTTTTACATGAGCTCTGTCTTAAGGGGACAAAAATTTCTTTTGATCTCAAATTATCAAGTATAACTTCATTCTTAGCATAATCATACTTCGCCCCTTAAAACAAGCAGGGAAAAAAAAAAAATTCATAAAAGATGTGCTTCCAGATTAACATAAAACTATACTCAATTCTTTTTAATGAGGCGCATATGCACTGACTCGCAGCAGTGCTTTTTAAGCTCGGAAAAGTTTCCTCCTACCTGATTGGTTAGAATTATCTCGTCCAACCAATCAGCGATCAGGAAACTTTTCCCCGAGCTAAAAGGGCACCCCTGCGAGTCGGTGCAAATCTGCCTCACTAAAAAGAATTGACTATAGGTTAACCACATTTTCAATCAACTTTCTTTTTCAAGTCACAAAGCCTTATTTTACACAAATCACACTTTTTTTTCCTACATTAAATACAAACAACTTTCCAAATCCTCTAAATTATTCTTAATTACATGTGATGTATTATATACTGACAATTATTTGAGAATTACGTATTCTACCCTTAAGAAAAATAAGTGATACAATTCTTCTTTCCTTAAAAAAAAAAAAATAGTTACAGTATTTTTATTTATTAGGAAACACATCAATTCGATCCAGCCATCAAAACAGCTTACATTAGTCTAGAAATTATAGTTATATATAAAAAAGAAATATAGCCAAGTGACATTTTAACCCTTTCACCCCCAAAGGACGTACCGGTACGTTCTTGCAAAACACTGTTAATTACATATTTTTGATAATTTTATGAGAAACTTCAGGCATTTTCCAAAAGAATGAGACCAATCTGACCTCTCTAGGACAAAAATTAAGCTTGTTAGAGCAATTTTAAAAAATTATTTAGCAAAATGTGCTCTAAATTTAACCTTATGGTGGGGGTAAAAGGGTTAATAACCGGACCCTTTGATACTGTGAAGGCTTACAATTATAACCAGTAGTAGTCCATGGAACATCATTAAGTTTAACAAGTGTCTTTATGAGCCACATTAATTCTTAAAAGTACCATTAAAAGTACCATAGGCCTTAAGGTCAAAATCTTAGCAATCATTAAAATACCTAAAAAAAAGCCTGCTCATGCAATAAAAAAATAAATCATAATTGTCAATTATTTAGACCGAAAATTTCAAAATTCAACAGCTACACTTAATGACCTTAACACTTCTATTTATAAAGTTAAAAAACAACTTTACAAGGTTCTACTTAACCCTTTTACCCCCAAAGGACGTACTGGTACGTTTCACAAAACCCATCCCTTTACCCCCATGGACGTACCGGTACGTCCTTGCAAAAAATGCTATAAAATTTTTTTTTTTGCATATTTTTGATAATTTTTTGAGAAACTTCAGGCATTTTCCAAGAGAATGAGACCAACCTGACCATGTTGAAAATTAAGGCTGTTAGAGCAATTTAAAAAAAATATACTGTAAAATGTGCTGGGAAAAAAATAACCCCCTGGGGGTTAAGGGTTGGAAATTTCCAAATAGCCTGGGGGTTAAAGGGTTAACCTAACAGTACTACAGTACAGTAGTTCTACTCCATCCGCTAGTGTAAGCCTGACGAGAATAATTTTAACTATGTTATACTGAAAGGAACAAAATTCAACAGTACCATATACTGTACATGGAAACCAGGTGATCTTGAGAAGGTTACAAAAATCAAGGTTTGGAAAATAAAATTCTAGGTTCAACGCTTCCTGTTCAAATTGATTCCCTGCATTGCAATATTACCAGAAGCTTGTATCAAATGTTAAGGACTACATGTTCAAACATAGTTTATCAAAATTAAAATGTTTTTAATTTACTGCACAATTTTTTTCAAAATGCTCATTTATACCTGGTAACAGATCTTCAACAAGAAAACTGGCTTTAACTTCACTTGCAAAATTTTATCCTTAATTTTAAAATACATACATATACCAAGGCACTTCCCCAAATATTTGGGGGTAGGGGGAAGTGCCTTGGTATGTGTATGTATTTCAAAATTAAAGATAAAATTTTGCAGGCGAAGTTAAAGCAAGTCTTCTTGTTAAAGACAAAATCCACAAAAAAAATAAAAAAAAATAAACTGTAATGGCTAAATCACAACTAAAAATCATAGATATATTCTCACCTAATTGCATTCAAAATTACAGATGGATTAACTAACAGCAGTCGACACATTCATAGTATGTACACTAAAATACACGTCTGCAAAATATCTCGAACGTAACGTCTACCAACTCACCTCTGGATTTCTTCTTCTCTTGATCGAACATGATCACCACTTCCATCACGGCGCCGAACCTCGAGAAAAAATTCCGCAAGTCCGTCTCTGTTAAGTTGGATGGGAGACCGCCAAGGAAAACTTTGGGCCAGTTCCCATTTTTCTTCTGCTTCTGCATACTCCGTGGATTGCACGCCTTGGGGTCAATCTAAGAAACAAATTCATCAATAAGCTACATGTATATATCGTTCTTTTGTTGTGAACTGCCGGTAATACTAGAAATAACTATGACATTACATAATTATACTGAAAATTATCAGTGCAGCTCAACTAGGATTCTGACATGGAAAATTTCAAGCTATCACACAAACCCTTCCCCTCAAAACAAATGAATATTTTGAATCAAAAGTAACCCCCTGTGCTTTCTGGAATCATTTCAATTATTTTCATTACAAGAAAATGACTATTATTTTCAAGAAAATGACTCGATTATTTTCATCACAAGGAAATGACTCGATTATTTTCATGACAAGAAAATGACTCGATTATTTTCATGACAAGAAAATGACTCGATTATTTTCATGACAAGAAAATGACTTGATTATTTTCATCACAAGAAAATGACTCGATTATTTTCATCACAAGAAAATGACTCGATTATTTTCATCACAAGAAAATGACTCGATTATTTTCATCACAAGAAAATGACTCGATTACTTTCATCACAAGAAAACGACTCAATTACTTTCATCACAAGAAAACGACTCAATTACTTTCATCACAAGAAAACGACTCAATTACTTTCATCACGAGAAAACGACTCGATTACTTTCATCACAAGAAAACGACTCGATTACTTTCATCACGAGAAAACGACTCGATTACTTTCATCACAAGAAAACGACTCAATTACTTTCATCACAAGAAAACGACTCGATTATTTTCATTACAAGAAAATAAATATAGACTTTATTTAAAAACAAAAAAAAAAGTTACAACAATCATTTCCTACTCACAGTTCTCCCATCCAACTCATGAGGGCCGCTTTTCAAAACGACGTCCACCTTGTTGGGGTCCGCAAAAGTGACGAAGCCAAAGCCCCTAGACCTTCCCGTGTCACTATTCTTCATTACGACACAGTCAATGACCTCGCCATACTGACCAAAGTAACGCTGGAGCGTCTCTTGGGTGGTTTCCCATGACAGGCCGCCAACAAACATTTTCCTGCAATTAAAAGGTAGATTGACAAGCCATCAAAAAAAGGTCTTATGAATTTACAAAAACGATAAATAGCAACTTTATTTAAAGCCGTCTAAAATTGACACTTTTACCCCCACCATAAGGTTGAATTTCGAGCACATTTTGCTATATAATTTTTTTAAATTGCTCTAAAAAGCTTAATTTTTGTCCTAGAGAGGTCAGGTTGGTCTCATTCTTTTGGAAAATGCCTGAAGTTTCTCATAAAATTATCAAAAATATGTAATTAACAGTGTTTTGCAAGAACGTACCGGTACGTCCTTTGGGGGTGAAAGGGTTAAAGCTGTCTAAAATTAACTATGGAAATATGCAAATTAATCTGTTTTGAACGAAGATCTACGATGACTAAGTTAAAAGTTCCGATATTAATTTACAAAACACTGGTCGGTAGAGAGGAGATAACAGGTAACTCCTAAGAAAGTAGTTCGAGGTAAGTATTTGTGTTGGAACAAAATCCGTTTTGAACGAAGATCTATGATGACTAAGTTAAAAGTTCCGATATTAATTTACAAGGAAAGATTAAGCAGCAGCAATTTTTGGCAAATAGGGAGCCGAAGTCATGACATTAGTTACCATGGCAACGACCAACCTGGTTCAAGCGTAAACACTTCGGAAAAATCCCGTACGGGATGGCTGCTTTCAGCTTAACAGTTGATTTCCTACTTCTCTGATGACAAATAATTACATAAACTAGAGGGGCACCCAGTAGAGAACAAACCTAATTTCTCGACCTTGACCTTTGACCTTGACCCTTTTACCCCCAGCTATTTGGAACTTTCCAACCCTTAGCCCTTGGCGTTTTTTATTTCAAGCACATTTTGCAATATATATATTTATTTAATTGCTCTAACAGCCTTAATTTTCGTCATAGAGAGGTCAGGTTGGTCTCATTCTTTTGGAAAATGCCTGAAGTTTCTCATAGTTATCATAAATATGCAAAAAAAAAAATGTAAATAGCAGTTTTTTCCAAGGACGTACCAGTACGTCCATGGGGATAAAGGGATGAGTTTTGTGAAACGTACCAGTACGTCCATGGGGGGTAAAAGGGTTAACATGTAATAATTGCCCAGAATTTTCATACACTCAAATATGAAGTGCGTGACAATGATGTGCAATTTTATGGCTGATGACGTGAATTGGACATTTTGCTCAACCGTGACCTTGACCTTCCATAATTGAATCACTTTCCGCTTTTTACACAATAGATAATCACTGCAAGTTTCATTACTCTATGATTAAAATGGTGGACAGGAAGCTGTTCACAAAAACACACAGCCACCTTCCAAATTTATTGGTGCAGGTAAACATAGTGAAAAGCATTGCAACAGAGATCACAACACTGTTCTTTTTCCGATTCAAATGGGTTAATGACAGGATAAGTCACGTTAATGAGTGGCTATGTTTGTTAAAACACTGGCTAAGACCTAGGTCTGTGAACGCCTGAGGCATTTGTTGAGAGCTAGCCCGTGGTAATGTGACGCCAGACTTCGGCTCGCTTTGGTCTTAGGAGGAGGTGCAAATGTTGGGTAGCACACCAGAATCTAGCACAACCAGCGAGATAATCGTCTGCAAAAAGGGCAGGACGTAGCACAATTGTTTTCTTAAGAATTATTGCCCCTCCATACACCATTTTTATTAACTTTGCATTGGTGTATAGTTTCCTATTTCAGCTGTGTATGTCGCCTAAACCGTACGAAGTTTAAAGAAGGGTAAACCGAAAATATAATTTTTGCACACAATTAAAAAAAATTTGCTTTTCACATTACTTTACAGTGCTATGATGTACTGTAGCTGAATGTTACTAATAATAAACATTTTGAAACAAATCATTGAGTCAATAAATTTTTTTATATAATTTTAAAGTGTAAAAAACGAATTCAGAATACACAAAAATGGTAAAAGTACTAAATAAAAATAATTCTTTGAACTTATGAAAAACATATACGAGCATATTGCCAACAATTTACAACCCAGGCTGACGATCAGCTGATCACAGTCCCCTTGTAACGATCAGCTGATCACAGTCCCCTTGTAACGATCAGCTGATCACAGTCCCCTTGTAACGATCAGCTGGTCACAGTCCCCTTGTAACGATCAGCTGGTCACAGTCCCCTTGTAACGATCAGCTGGTCACAGTCCCCTTGTAACGATCAGCTGGTCACAGTCCCCTTGTAACGATCAGCTGATCACAGTCCCCTTGTAACGATCAGCTGGTCACAGTCCCCTTGTAACGATCAGCTGATCACAGTCCCCTTGTAACGATCAGCTGGTCACAGACCCCTTGTAACGATCAGCTGATCACAGTCCCCTTGTAACGATCAGCTGATCACAGTCCCCTTGTAACGATCAGCTGATCACAGTCCCCTTGTAACGATCAGCTGATCACAGTCCCCTTGTAACGATCACCTGATCACAGTCCCCTTGTAACGATCACCTGATCACAGTCCCCTTGTAACGATCAGCTGATCACAGTCCCCTTATAACGATCAGCTGGTCACAGACCCCTTGAACGTAACTCGATACAAATAAAACGTATGAGACTTTCCACTGTAAATGTAAATCAAAATTTTAACATTCTCATGCTTTGTGTCCAGTAATCCGTCGCCATATTATTATCTCCCACGACTATTGACGCGAAGGGCCTCGGTGAGATTTCGCCAGTCATCTCAAGCTTTTAAAATTGAACCAATACTCCACCTTTCATCATCCCGCTTCATAGTCCTCAGTCATGTACGACTGGGTCTTCCCCCTCTCCTAGTGCCTTGAGGTCTGGGTCTTCCAACGCAATATTGATTCTGTTTTTAAAATATCTTATTTCAATTCTTCACTTTTGGAGTTTATTTCCTTAGTTCCTTTTCTCACTGAGGTATTTTCCCTATTGAAGCCCCTGGGCTTATAGCATCCTGCTTTTCCAAATAGGGTTGTGGTCGTAATAATGATATCGGAAGTATGCACTTATTATTATTATTACTTGGTAAGCTACAACCCTAGTTGGAAATGCAGGATGCTACAAGTCCAGGGGCCCCAACAGGGAAAATAGGAAACGAGGAAAAATAAAATATTTCAAGAACAGTAACAATATGAAAATAAATATTTCCTATATAAACTATAAACACTTAAACAAAATAAGATAGAATAGTGTGCGAGTGTCTCAAGCAAGAGAACTCTAACCCAAGACAATAGAAGACCATGGTACAGACGCTACGGCTTTTTCTTTATTCTTGGTGATCACATATATATACACCAAGGCACTTCCCCCAATTTTAGGGGGTAGCCGACATCAAACAAATGAAACAAAAAAGGGGACCTCTCCTCTCTACGTTCCTCCCAGCCCGACAAGGGACTCAACCGAGTTCGGCTGGTACTGCTAGGGTGCCACAGCCCACCCTCCCCCGTTATCCACCACAGATGAAGCTTCATAATGCTGAATCCCCTACTGCTGCTACCTCCGCGGTCATCCAAGGTACAGGAGGAAGCAGCAGGGCCTACCGGAACTGCGTCACAATCGCTCGCCATTCATTCCTATTTCTAGCACGCTCTCTTGCCTCTCTCACATCTATCCTCCTATCACCCAGAGCTTTCTTCACTCCATCCATCCACCCAAACCTTGGCCTTCCTCTTGTACTTCTCCCATCAATTCTTGCATTCATCACCTTCTTTAGCAGACAGCCATTTTCCATTCTCTCAACATGGCCAAACCACCTCAACACATTCATATCTACTCTAGCTACTAACTCATTTCTTACACCCGTTCTCACCCTCACCACTTTGTTCCTAGCCCTATCTACTCAAGATACAAGCATGTTTTTTGCCCAACCATTAACAGCTAATTCTTACATAAAAAAAATACAGCACAGTACTGAACTGTAGAGTACTACACAAATGAAATATTGTATGGTCTGTATATGCAAAGAAAATATTTAGTAAACCAAAGAAGAATAAACAAAGAAATATTCTATGGAAAAATTAACACAGGAGGCGTGGCAGACTATTGCTCGATAGTTTCTTGGTCGCCAACTGGACCAACAACCACACCAATACTCAGCATCTCCCCCCCGCCTTAGTTCAATTTCACATGCTTGTTGTTTTGCTTGCGAGTAAAATTGTGAATTTATTTCTAGCCCTACGATACTGATATGCGGATGTAGGACGCCATTACAGTATCCGTGAATCTAAAAGTCTGCTCTATCTAAAATGACAAAAAAAATATGAGGGTGATGGAAAATGCGACTAAACGAGAGCGTAAAGTGCGGCCACTTCCTTCAAAACGATCAACGTAAGGGTGGCGTCTGCATTAGACCTTTAGGTCAGTGAGTGAAGGAAGAACATTGCACTGGATATCAACATCATTTGTGAGAAGGCCAGGCAGATGTACAGACAAGTCTCAGTGAGAACGACCAGGAACCAGGAGTATCTACGCCATCTCCAACCAATACTTTCCCAATTTAACATCAACAAGGACCGAATTGATAAATTTCAGAAGAGGTTCCACCTTATGTGTCTCCCTGGACAAAGAAGCTGCCGCTGCTGACAAACCCAAGCTTAAGAGTACATGAATGTCAAGACCAGTTTCGAGAAAGGGGGATAATTACGTAAACAAGTTTTCACTATAGTCCATTTCTTTTATCGAAGCAGATTTGCACCGACTCGCAGCAGTGCCCTTTTAGCTCGGAAAAGTTTCCTGATCGCCGATTGGTTAGAATTCTCTCGTCCAACCAATCCGCGATCATGAAACTTTTCCGAGCTAAAAGGGCACCCCTGCGAGTCGGTGCAAATCTGCATCGCTAAAAGAAATTGATTATAGGGATGAGAAGTGTGGAAATGCTACAGGCATTGTGATAAAACTAGGGCTTATTCAAAGTTCAAAACCTAAAGAGCCCCTGAAAAATGTGCCTTGCTGCCAGTGAATTAGATGGACAACCAGATGGGATGATAACAAAACTGCTGACATCAGATTGGTTTTACTAGTGCTTGATCCTCAAAGTCAAGGTGAAGAAATTTACGAAATTTCCTTCTAAGAAGAAATTCCTTTTCTGTCACTCATAGGGCTCCCAAACCCAGGTGTGTACAGATGAATGCAGTATAGTGTGGAGTGTGGGCAAGTCATATGAATACCTATCACTGGGGGTGATGAGCTTTCTAGAACTGCAAACAGGAGATCATGGCACCTAACTTACTACCCTGAGTAATGAGGAGTACAATATTCACAATCGCATACCAGCATGTCTAATCGCTTGTCCAAGCACAGATACCAACCATTGGTCCCAGCCACCGGTGGGCATGAATAGTCGTAGCTCTTATGAGCATAGAGGTTGATCAATAGTTCCTCATTGGTCACACACATGAAGACATCCTCCTGGGCCTCACAAGCCATCAGTGATAGCATCCCTGATGGTGTGAACATGGGAAACTGTCTCCAGGGGCCAAACAATAGGATCATACACCTAATCACGACCACACCGGGCAAGAAGAGCGATCGCAGTTTCTTCTCAAGGCTGGTCGGGTGTCTCAAACTCGATGGAACCTTACCGCGAGCCATCTTCCTTACCTTAGATACGGAACTATTTCTAGAGGCAGAGGTGTTACTTGAACGGTCATGAAAGGCATGCTCGGTCAGTTGCACGAGAACAAGCACCAGTCAGAGGGCATGACACCATACCACGCACCAAATGACAGTACTATACCTTAATAGACTATACAAATGAATAAACATGTACACATTACTGTGAAGTTGCCATTGTTCTCAAAACCAATTATCACTGGTTGAGGAGCATCTGGGAGGCATCACTCAGCCATGGCGAAGACTTTTGTTAACACACACAAAGCATTGAGGTGCACCTGCTTGACATTTTTGAATTGTTGGGGCACCTATTCCAAACCCCTTATAGACGAGTGCCTCACACTATTTCAACAGGCAGAGAGAGGAAGAGTTGTCTAGTGGAGAGACAAACTAATCCAATCAGGAGCCAACTGAGCACATGCCATAGCCCAGATGTTCCAAAACACTAAGCGACACAGCGTAAGCCAGGAGGTAGAGTACTTCACCAAAACAGGGCGTGGCCAAATCTGTGCGCATTGAGACAAAAGTGCTCACCAATACCGGGATCCATGCTTCTAAATTACTAGCCACAATGGCAAGGTTGCACGCGAGTGTGGTATCTCGCCTGCTCCCAACCTCACACGGAACTACTGCAGGCTGAGAGGAGGTGAGGTTTTGTCCAGTGGGGACAGGTCAGTTTGTCAGCATGCGTCAGAGTAAATGGGTTTGGGAGGCATGCCAGCACTGCGTATGTCTCTACCCTCGGTACAGAGAGGCCTAAGGAAAGTTCTGTTACTTTTAAGCGAGACTATATTCAGTAATGTTGAGCGTATCAGGATACTACCAACCACAGACATGATTTGACGTGCAGGTTTTATGGGTAACCCATTAATCAAAGTACAAAAATTATGGGCTCGCAAGTGAAAGGGAAATCCATTCGGGAAGGAGAGCCTCCCCCCCCCCATATCGTCATCTGAGCTCGTGAGAGCGAGGACCAACAGGAAATCACTCTCAAGGGAGCTGTCACAAGGTTTTAAAGGAAACTTTTCAAGGCCAAGTTTCCGACAGCAGCCACGCAAATAAATAAAAACAATTAAAAAAGCAAATAAATGCCAAGATCTCTAACCAGTGACAAAAAACTAAAATAAGTACTTATTGAGCAAGCAGGGGGGGAAGGGGGGGGGGGCTTCCCAGATCAGGCCCCTTGACCACCAGCCACCTGTTTACACCTATGTAAAGCACACCATAGTCAGGAGGGGGGTCGAGGGTCCACGTGGCAGAACCGAGAGTAGTTCTGGTCACGCGAGTAAATACTTCTTTATATTGTTTTTTATATTGCTTATTGTGTTGTTTTCGAGTACTCAATGACTAATTCATTATGTATGTATAGAAATAGACACCCATCTGCATAATAGTAAGTTAAGTTAGTTAGTATTGTATTTTAAGAATAATGGGATTAACCCAGCCCAAGAGAGAGTCGTAGGGAAGGAAAAATCGAATATTGCTGAAAACCCCTACCCTATATAAGCAACTTAACTCGATAACTATACCATCAACCTCCCCCCCGTTATAGTTAACAATCCTAATCCCTGAAAAGGGTTTTTGTCATTTTCATTTTATTGAATACCTATCAATGTTAACCTATATACAAAAAAATGTCTTCATAATATACACATATGATGTAATAGCATAAATAATTTTAAGAAATATGATTTCCATATATTTTCTGATTGGTCTTACTTTTATAATTCAAGATCACAAGGTTTTCTGGGATCACAAGACTGGATAAGGTTCGGACTAACGTGGTGAGGGGAACAACAAAGGTTACTGAGGTGTTAAAAAAAATCCAAGAAAAGAGACTCCACTGGTTTGGGCACGTAATGAGGAGACCAGAGTATGTTGGGAATGGGTCGGAGATGGATGTTCCAGGTAGGAGGAGGAGGGGAGACCAAAGAGAAGATGGATGGAGTGTGTAACAGCGGATATGGAGGAGAAAGATCTCACAGTGGAGGACATCGGAGACAGAAGTAATTGGAAACGGCTTTCAAGAAATACAAAATAAATTGGAAACGGCTCTCTAGAAATAATGACCCTACATAGCGGGGAAAGCTTTTAGTCGAAGAAGTTGGTTTTCCGATTCATCTGTTATTTCACAATTTAAGAACAAAATCATCTTTATTTAGAAACTTTGTGCTAGGGACCTGATAGAAACTAGCCACGCCCACAACACTACAAAATGAGATGCGTAGAAACAAACACCACCTATTCTTATACTTGAACGATATATTTATCGAAACTTAAGTGAACGAAAGAATTAATGTATTTTTGTCTTAAAGTAATTATTTCTTCTCTGTCTCGGAGCAGCTGAACTTTAATAAATAGAGGGAGTTTGTCACAAACCGCATGTGACCTCAATGGAAGTGTTGTTTGCGCCTCTTGCTTTCTTCCTACCATCATCTTACCACCTACCACGGGAACCTACTCCCTCCAGTTTAGAAAAAAACAATAGGCGATACTTTGTTCACAAGCCACTTGTTTGAAAAGAATAAAAGCCGTTATACATTCTAAACAATTTAGTGTTAGTTTACAGTATCAAAATAATTACAATTGATTTAAAGTACTATTCTATTTATCATGTTGATAATGATGTTATAGTAAAAGTCTACGCGATATGCTTAATCCGGTACTGGCAAATGAAAGTAATGACCAATGTTGAAACAAATTATCATCTGCGCCAATGTCGAGAAACAGGAGGACATTGTCGTTTGCCTCTCTGGGGTCTGGATCAGAGCAATGAGGGGGGAAAGTAGCAAACCTTCACATGTTTCCCCCTTATCTCGTAAGGAGACCAATAACTACTGCACGCTCAACGCCAAGCTTATAAATGGGTGGTAAAAGGATAGACCCTTAACCCCTGAACAAGATACTGGAGTGCAAAGCTGCAACTAACAACTTTGTCATTTGTGTATCAGTGACTTTATTCAAACAATTATACAGTATTTTCAATCATTATGATGCATATCTTATTCATATCGTAGTTTCGTCATCTTACAAAGAGCAAGACTGATTTTGGAACAGTGCAGTATCGGTTCTAACTGATGTAACGTTAAAATTTTATAAAATTATAAATACTAAACCTGGAGGTAATGCAAGTAGCGAAACTTTTTAACATTTAGCAGAGCAATGAGATGGACTTAAATTGCGAGTGAAGCGAGCAACGGCGATGGAAAAAAGACAAATAAGAAATTAGATAATTTAAAATAACAAAATACTAGCCAAAGGAATAACGGGTAGCGAAACGTTCCGCTTACCAGAACATAGGAACGAGGAGATAATGTGATGTTAAACCATCAGCGATGAGAGCTACAGCTGTCTAAAGACCAATAAATAAATAAATAGCATTAACTTGGTGTATCAACATAGATAAATAAGCTCATGTAAGTAATGAGGTTTCCGTAGTACAATGAATACTGCAACAAACGACTCCATAGAAAGTAAGAATGAAAAGTACCATTATCTGTTTGTCCAGAATGCCTGGTAAACAAACGTTTGTTCTGACTGTATTTTACAACTATTACTGAGTTTTGATTACTGCAAAATTTTTATATTACAATGAATGGCGGAAAAACGTTTGAACTAGTATTGACTAGACAAAACTGGCATACGGTGCATTTTAAAGTGTTTTGAATGTTATTGACGACAGTACACAGAACAAAACCATAGTTTTCAACAATGGTATAAATAAAAATAAAAAAAATGTATTTCCAAAAGAAATCTTTATCAAAATCACTCTAAGTGCCCCCCCCCCCCACAACCTACTCCACTGAGCAAATCTTACTTTCTCCAAACGAATTATTATACTATTTTAAATTTTTACCATATAATGTATACTATTTACGATGAATGTTGTATTTCATGATAAGGTTTTATTCTCAATGAATGGCATGTTTAGTTATATTGATCAAAGTTGACTTTCATTAATATAAATCTAATCATTTTTTAAGTTGGTTCTCGTCAATAAAGTTGTAACTATTTAAGAGTCTGCTCTTATTATTACCTCCGCCAACAAAGTTGGAAGGCGGTTATGTTTTACCCCGTATTTGTGTGTGAACAGCTTCCTGGTCTCAATTTTAGTCGCAGAGTAATGAAACTTGCAGATTAACCGTTACATAAAAAGCTGGAAAATATCAAATTATGGAAGGTCAAGGCCTAAGGACAAAGTCACAGTTAACCCTTTTACCCCCAAAGGACGTACTGGTACGTTTCACAAAAGCCATCCCTTTACCCCCATGGACGTACCGGTACATCCTTGCAAAAAATGCTATGAAAATTTGTTTTTCACATTTGATAATTTGTTGAGAAAATTCAGGCATTTTCCAAGAGAATGAGACCAACCTGACCTCTCTATGACAAAAATTAAGGCTGTTAGAGCAATTTAAAAAAAAATATACTGCAAAATGTGCTGGGGAAAAAATAACCCCCTGGGGGTTAAGGGTTGGAAATTTCCAAAAACCCCGGGGGTAAAAGGGTTAAGCAAAAGGTCGAGAAATACGCTGCCTCAGCAGAGGCCAATGCTCTTCCGAAAGCTTCTCTAGTTACAAATGTAATTATATAAGTCAAACCATATTTCGCCGAAAAGGTACAGACGTGTGATCGCTGTTTTTCTTTGTAAATAAAGAGCCAGTGAAAAACTTTCATCATACCATTCCAAACATTTTGTTAAATACACAGGCATTTTTTTAGCTCATTGTTGACATCTGGAAACGATAGATTTATTGTATACAGCATTATTCTTAACCTTTTTGGAAAATTCTCATTCTTTTATGTAAACTTGACTAACGTTTCGAACCATTTAATTCTTGCAAATTTCTGTGCTCTAGTTCCCGAATTTTTATATACTTCAGGCATTTTTTGACTCACTTTTCAGTTTGCGGAAAGGGTAAAATTATAGATACTGACGGAACATCTTGAACAGCAAAAAAGGTTCTTCCTATAGTAAAGGGCGTTTTTCTATAGGAAACGCCTGTTTAGTAGAAAAGCTGTTTTTCTGTTTTTTAATGAGGCACATTCGCACCGATTCGCAAAGGTGCCCTTTTAGCCTGGAAAAAGTTTCCTGCTATCTGATTGGTTAAAATTAGCTTGTCCAACCAATCAGCGATCAGGAAACTTTTCCGAGGTAAAAGGGCACCCCTGCGAGTCGGTGCAAGGCTGCCTCACTGAAAAGAACTGACTATAGTCTTTTTGAGTTTCATCACAAAGTACAACAGACTTCATTGATATTAAATTTAGGCAAAATGGTGTTTTTGTAGTAGTATTAGGAGTACTACAAGTACATTTATTCTGCATTCTAATGCACTTTTCATTTCTAACTTTATTCCTTTGTCAGTTACACTTGAAACGTCAACATAAATAATGACAGACTGCATTGCTCACCATAAATTAGTTACCCCAGCCTCACAACTCAGACAAACTTTGATCTACTAATTTACCAAAAATTACTTGCGATACCAAATACGACCATACAGTATTTAAACAACCGTTCTATAAATCATTTATGTACACACTGTGCATGTGTATTTAACCACTGAATGAGGATCTGTCTGAAACAGAAAAGAAAAAATTCCAAAACGATGATTAAAAGTTAGCTTTTTATCATCAAGCATACACGTACAGCCCCCTTTAATGAAAAATTCACACAAGAAATATCACAGCTGTAAATCTATTATTTGTAATCTTTTAATAAATTAAAAACTTCGATGAAAATTGAGCTTCTGAAATTGCCTTTAAGGATGCGTTCAATCCAAATTAGACAGTAGATGCTAAACATCTATTCATGAACAAAATATAAACAAGTCGATCGTAACCAAATGAAGAAATTATATCTTGAGAAATTCCTAACATACTATCATGTTTCTTTCATGTAAACAATGAAAAGTCAAAGCAAGTAACAATTTCGCCAAAAACAAATCTATAATGTATACAAAGATATTGCTATTGGCATTAAAAAAACATTTAGGGCGTATGTATAAGTCGACAAAGATTACGGCAATTTGTGGGGGGGGGGAGTTTGCAGGGGGTGGCGTTAGGCGCACCCACTTCAGGTAAGGACACGGCATGTAGGTTATATTAGGTAGGGTAGTGCCCATTTTTGGGAGGGAGGAACTAGCTGTTGATATACAAAGGCTCCAAATATTTATTGTACGACCTTTTTTTATTCCATATTAGGTAAATAAAAAAACAATTAATAGGTACTCCTCAACCCAATCAACAGCAATTTCTCGTTCAGGCGATGGACGGCAAAACAATTGTAAACTTTACTTATATAGACGAGCTGTATTTGGAGCTTTTGCGTAAAGACGGACAGAACATCTGCCGTGCATAGAATGGCTAACCTGACCTAAAGATTGATCAATCGACGCACGAGTTCTCTAGCATCCTGACCTACAATATTGATCGATAGACTAGTTTCTCTGGCATCCTGACATGGAAGGTCATTGACACCGAACATGTCCTTACGTACCTACTCAACGGGGGTTAACGGCCCATGGCAACCAGCCTTAGACTGCCATATTACTAGCAATAAATAAGGGAGATTTGGCGCATGACCGTCATCACGCAACCCCTCAATTCTAAAAAAACCATGTTACATTCAGTTAACCGACACGTAGTCGAGTTCCTATGTCAACTTGACGTACATCTGAATTCTACGGTCAGCATTAACATTACGGAGTCTGATTCCAGGTTAATTTTTAATTTCAATGCCAAAAACATACACTAGCTAAAGCCCATGGGTTAAAAAATTAATTTGCAGTAATAAACAAAAAAAAGTCAGTCACCTTGCCCTATAATTCAATAAGAGAAATAATTCACAATATACAAACATGGTATAAATTTTACTTAATTCCCTTGTCCTACTGACCAATAAACTCACAAATCATGAAAAGTCAATTATAAAGATTATAATAATGAGAAAAATGACAAGATAGGATATGGGTACCTAGTCTAGGGGGGGTCAGACGGCCAATGGAAAAAAAAGGCATTACACGGTGTAGTATGTGTACTACACAAGGAAATTTAATTAATTAATAAAAATTACCAAAAGAGGAACAAATTGACCATAAATAGACAGAATAATGGAATGAAAGACATAGCAAACATCGAAGCCAAGCACACGCTCCTTGTTCATTGAATAATCGTGTACCCAAACAATGGTGATTTCCGTCGTTTTAAAACTGGCGATGACCTCGAGGTCACCGGACAACGAACGTGGGTCAAGCCTCGTTAAAGTAACACATAGCGAATAGAGGTCAGGGGTCATGCAATGGGGGAAACGTGGAAAAAAAAAGATCGGGAGTCATTCGGCGAACCCAAACAAAACATAGCGTCCGCGTGGCCGACATTTCCCGCCCTTTTTGTACCCGGTTCTCTAGCTTATTCCTCTCCTTTGACTCCTTCCTTTCCCTCTTACCCTTTCTCTTCGCCATCGTGGGGGATATTCCGTCCTCTGGGACCATTGCCACCACCTCCAGGGTGTTGTGTCATCATATCTCTCCATGCAGTGTCTTTCTTCATGGTCGCAGAGGGTTCAACATGGAGGGAGATAGCACGCGTCCCCAAGCCCTTTATTTACATCGCGATTTTAACCATTTTTACCATTTTCGAGCCATTTCACACGAAATTGGATCGTCAAATACGTAAATTTCTATCATTTTCGACCATAAAGTTCATTTTTCAGTCAGCGTAGAGGAAGATATTGTAATTTAAATGGGAATTTTCAGTTAAGAACCAACGAGGAACAAGTGAAGGCGGCGTTGCGCTCCAACGATCAATAGCCCCAGCAAGGATTAGGAAAACGATTTAATTGGATGTTTTTATTTATAATTACTACCATTTACTTTTTTCTTCTTTGCCAGGCATCAGAACCATCTCTTCTTTTCACTTACAATTATCAGATTTACAGATTCTGAAATTAAGGAATTGCCTTTGCATTGCCGCCTCTCAGGCAGGGTTGCCAGTTTGGCCTTTTTTTCCGGCCAAAAAAAACTCAAATTTGACCTTTTTGTATTTAAATAGGTTGGCCTTTAGTAATATGAAAAAAGCCGAGCCTTAAATACTATATTTTTTACCCTTTTCTATTAATGGGTTGGCCTTTTAAAGCCTCTGTTGATTAGAAATTGACCTTTTCTCATTTAGAAAACCTGGCAACCCTGCTCTCAGGTGCTCTTGTAGAGATTTTGTATTTTGGGATTGTTATGTCATTTATTCTATTTTGGAGTTTAGTCACATGTAGTTTATAATTTCATGTTCTTTTTAATATCATCAATGAATTAAAACTTATTTGTAAACTATATTAACGGAGTCTTACGCTATTCACTTTGAGTGGGATGCGCTCTCTACACGCTTAAAGTTCTTCATCGTTTACATTTAAGAAATACCTGAAATAAATTGCCCTTTTGCTCATATTCACATTGAAATAAATAAAAAGTATACCAATACTACTCTATCCTTATCGAATCCTACATCCTCTTGGAAGCAAGACAGCAAAGTTTGTAATATACCAATTTTCCTCATAATTCGATAGTAAACAAACGGACTTTTTTTCCTTTGTTTTCTTATGTTCTTAATTCCCCGGAAACAGAATAAACTGCAGTACTCTCAAAATCCGGCATTATGATATAAAAACAAGCTTTTTTTATTTCAAGATTGTTTATTTCAATTGTTTATTTGTGGAAAAAAGAGCTAGTTCGATACTGTTTCTGTGGGGTACACCTTGCTCAAAATTACGCAGTGACTGTAAGGGTCAAAACCAAGATGGAAGTAAAGCATGGAACGACCTTACCGTCGAGCACGCGTTCATGGCTGGGCTTTAGATGGGGCCAAGCTTTAAAGAAAGAAAGCAAAACGAAGAATATCTCATTAAAGAGAAAGAATGGTCATTAATGGTTTTTTTTATATATACCACGAATTGAAATAATAATAGACTATATTTAAGCGCAGGAATCAAGCACTATTTTCTTTATCAAAGCATGCTATTGCTAGAGCAGGGAAGCCGATCGTTATATTGCGTTTGCAGTTTGCATAACAGCATTGTACTCTTTACTCTACACACATACGGTGGGGCAATGCAAAGACCTTTCAATGCTTTATCCCTAGTTCACAAATCATATAAGTCATTTTTATTCTTTATTGATGGCAATATGAACCACACACCTTGCTATCCTCATGCAATATTTTCTATTTCAGGCCATAGACCGAATGAACAAATTTTATTTTATTTATATTTTATTTATAAATCAATGCTTTATCCCTAGTTCACAAATCATTAAAGTTATTTTTATTCTTTATTGATGGCAATATGAACCACACACCTTGCTATCCTCATGAAATATTTTCTGTTTCAGGCCATAGACCGAATGAACAAATTTTATTTTATTTATATTTTATTTATAAATCAATGCTTTATCCCTAGTTCACAAATCATTTAAGTCATTTTCATTCTTTATTGATGGCAATATGAACCACACACCTTGCTATCCTCATGAAATATTTTCTGTTTCAGGCCATAGACCGAATGAACAAATTTTATTTTATTTATATTTTATTTATAAATCAATGCTTTATCCCTAGTTCACAAATCATTTAAGTCATTTTCATTCTTTATTGATGGCAATATGAACCACACACCTTGCTATCCTCATGCAATATTTTCTATTTCAGGCCAACCTTTTGTTTTCGAGATAGAAATATCAAAACTGGTTTGAATTACTCCCAATAATGAAAATTAAACTTTCTTGAGATTTTTTTTTTAATTATTCAAAGGAAATATACCATGTGATTTAAACAAAACTACAATGATTGTAAACTACGTAGTTAAGGCGACTTATATCATTTATCCATTCTACCTTTCTAACATAAAAACATATTTAGAAAAAACAATAAAATTGTAATTTTTTCATATTATAATAGATATTATAATGTATATACAATAATATAAACTATAATTTGTAAATGAATATTTCTTTAAAAAAGAAAGAAAAAATGTAAGTTTTAAAATGTAATTGTATTTTCATAATAAAAGATTAAAAAAATTTTAAGCTCTAACGTCTCTTAATATTGTTCATCCTAAATTCCTTTTGTTTTTCACCTTTAATAATTACTTTTACGTTTAAAAGTAATAGCAGTATGCATACGCTGTATGCATGATTGAAAAGATTTCTACGTATATATAAAAAAAAATGTCTGAAATTGTCTACAGGAGTTAAATTATAACAGCTAGAATTGTAGTCTTTCACTCACTACGAAACAGCCATTTGTTAAAGGAAAACAATAGGCCTATATACATATATTGCAACGAAAGCACTAGGCCTACCCTGAAATCTCTCTCTCTCTCTCTCTCTCTCTCTCTCTCTCTCTCTCTCTCTCTCTCTCTCTCTCTCTCTGTGAAACAATATCATACCATATACGAGCATTATTGAACGTGTGTAGGCTGTATTTGTATCCAATTAGAAATATATACGTAGGCCTACATTAGGCTATGTGTAAAGAGGAAATACATGTGAAATGTTTTAAGCCTACGCCTAAGGCTATGCTACTCCCTTGGCCAAGTTTCACCGGACAACATGTCCTCCCTGAAAGCATAATGAAGCCATAATAGAAACTTTCCCAGTTGTAAACACGGTCTAGCTCAGCCCAGGTTGTAAAAAAAAAAAGATGACGAGAGAGCATTCGAGGAAATGCTTTGATTTTACATTGAAATTTCTATACTATTCACGTGTACTTCGGATTATTATTATTATTATTATTATTATTATTATTATTATTACTAGCCAAGTTACAACCCTAGTTGGAAAAGCAGGAGACTATAAGCCCAAGGGCTCCAACAAGGAAAAAATGTTAATAATGTCATTGTTTTATTCTAATACGATAAGGCAGGTTATGATAGCGTTCTTTTTTTTCCCTTATAGTACTAATATTCCTTTAGGAAAAGTCACATCAGACTAGGCCTAAGGCACATGGCTACCAGAATTTACCAAATTGTGTCTTCCATCTGATAAAGTCAAGGTCTCCTAACTGGTATTTTATCGTAATGGCATCTACGGCTGGTGGGACAGAGGGGGGGTCCTGGCATGTCCTACCCAGGGTCTTTTCTGGACTCTGGTCCCGTTAGGACTCTAGGAGGGCGCCCGCCGCCCGGTTACTAGGACCATGTGGGGGGGGGGGGGGGGGTCCTCCAGTGGCCGTGCTATTCACCGGTCTTCCTCCACCGGTCTTTTATGTGTATTTCAATTTCCAGTCTCTCATTATAATTATTATTATTAAATGCTAAGCTATAACCCTAGTTGGAAAAGCAGGATGCTATAAGCCCAGGGGCTCCAACAGGGAAAATAGCCCAGTGAGGAAAGGAAACAAGGAAAAAATAAAATATTCTAAGAACAGCAAAAACATTGAAATAAATATTTCCTATATAAACTATAAAAACTTTAACAAAACAAGAGGAAGAGAAACTAGATAGAACAGTGTGCCCGAGTGTACCCTCAAGCAAGAGAACTTTAACCCAAGACAGTGGAAGACCATGGTACAGAGGCTATGGCACTACCCAAGACTAGAGAACAATGCCGATCTTTAGGTGAAGAGATTCTTCTAGTAACATTACTCTTCATAAGATATTTTTAATTGTTCATTATTTGTAGTTTATCTATTTTTTTTTTATTTCCTTTCCTCACTGGGCTATTTCCCTTGTTGGAGCCCTTGGGCTTATAGCATCCTGCTTGTGCATCTAGGGTTGTAGCTTAGCAAGTAATAATAATAATAATAATAATAATAATAATAAATTCTTGTTCACTGTCTAGAATGATTTAAAAAAAAACATATTTTGGAAAAAAAATATTAAAAAGTTGTTTCCCAAAGTTTATCATCTAAAATAACAACTTAATATTTTTTAGTGATATGACTAACTTTAATGACAATATCGTGTATTGCTCAAAACCAAACAAAAAAAAAGATATAAGAGGATCTTTAAACTAAGACAAAGGAGAAATAGGCCTACTAAGGATATAACCCACACAAGACAGATGAATTATTATTATTACTAACCAAGCTACAACCCTAGTTGGAAAAGCAAGATGCTATTAACCCAAAGATTCCAATAGGGAAAAATAGCCCAGTGAGGAAAGGAAATAAGGAAATATATAAATGATGAGAACAAATTAACAATAAATCATTCTAAAAACAGTAACAACGTCAAAATAGATATGTCTTATATAAACTATTAACAACGTCAAAAACAGATATGTCATATATAAACTATAAAAAGAATTATGTCAGCCTGGTCAACATAAAAACATTTGCTCCAACTTTGAACTTTTGAAGTTCTACTGATTCAACTACCCGATTAGGAAGATCATTCCACAAACTAGTCACAGATGGAATAAAACTTCTAGAATACTGTGTAGTATTGAGCCTCATGATGGAGAAGGCAATTTCTGATAATAATAGAAATGTACTTGGAGTTCTCTTGCTTGAGGGTACACTCGAGCACAATATTCTATCTCATTTATCTTCCTCATGTTTTGTTAAAGTTTTTGTAGTTTAAATAGGAACTATCTATTTTAATGTTACTGTTCCTAAAATATTTTCATTTTCCTTGTTTCCTTTCCTCACTGGGCTATTTTCCCTGTTGGAGCCCCTAGGCTTATAGCATTCTGCTTTTCCAACTAGGGTTGTAGCTTAGCAATTTATAATAATAACAATAAATGAGAGACACAATAAGAGGAGTAGCATATTCTAAAGCAGTCTTAGAGTGCAGACCTCCGCCACGGGAGCTTATTTATCGAAACTATCTTACCTTTCCCAAAATAATTTCCAGCTCTTTACATAACAGTTTAAAATCCCTGTAAGTTTCATTACTTTACGATTAAAATTGTGACAGTATGGCTGATGACCTGAATTTGACCTTTTGCTTGACCTTGACCTTCGACCTGACCATTTATTAATTGGCGTGGATTTTCAGACACTCAAATATGAACCAGGTTTGAAGTCTCTGTGACAACGATGTCAAAACTTACGTCTGATTACGTGAATTGGTCATTTTGCTTGACCTTGACCTTGACCTTTGACCTTGACCTTCCAAAATTGTATATTTCCAGCTTTATACACAATAGTTAATCCCTGTAAGTTTCATTACTCTACGAATAAAGTTGTGGCCAGGAAGCTGTTCACAAACAAACACACAAACAGTGGGTAGAATATAACCTCCTTCCAACTTCATTGGCGGGATTAACTAAAGCTGATGTTAAAGTTGAAGAAGGAACTGGCGTTTTATCGCTGTTAATTACATTATTATTATTATTATTATCATTATTATTATTATTATCTAAGCTACAACCCTAGTTGGAAAAGCAGGATGCTATAAGCCCAAAGGCTCCAACAGGGAAAAGGAGATTGGGCAGAGCCCAATGAGTCTAGCTCTTAATGGGAAAAAGATCGAGGAATCAAAGATTACGTCAAGGAAGACTCTCTCTCTCTCTCTCTCTCTCTCTCTCTCTCTCTCTCTCTCTCTCTCTCTCTCTCTCTCTCTCTCCTCTTGCCATACCCCCTACAGAGAACTGTAGATTGGAACATAAGTCTAATTTATTCTCATCCATTATGCTCTTCAATTTCCTCTAGATATATTTACTTATTTTTTTCATTCTTGTTTAATTCTCTTTCCTTTTTTATTTCCTTCTTATTTGTTTAAAAGAAAATTTAATAAATGATTGATAAAGGACACATTAGGTTACTCTCTCTCTCTCTCTCTCTCTCTCTCTCTCTCTCTCTCTCTCTCTCTCTCTCTCTCTCTCTCTCTCCCAAAGCAAAAACCCTTGCATTATGGCCTAATGTTGTTCCTCATTTATTTTAAATATTTGATTTTAATTGTTCATTACTCTTCTTGTAGTTTATCTATTTCCTTGTTTCGTTTCCCTACTGGGCTATTTTCCTCTATTGGTGCCTTTGGGCTTATAGCACCGTGCTTTTCCAACTAAGGTTGTAGCTTAGCATAACAGCACATTATCATCATTATCTATTATTATTATTATTATTATTATTACTTGCTAAACTAAAACTTTAGTTGGAAAAGCAGGATGCTCTAAGCCCAAAGGCTCCAACAGGGAAAACAGCCCAATGAGAAGAGGAAATAAGGAAATAAATAGAATAATGTGCTCAAGTGTACCCTCAAACAAGAGAGAGAGAGAGAGAGAGAGAGAGAGAGAGAGAGAGAGAGAGAGAGAGAGAGAGAGAGAGAGAGAGAGAGAGAGAGAGTTTAGTTTGCGCTTTTTCTGTCTCTTAGTGTTATTCTTAAAATATCTGATTCACATTTCTTAATACTTTTCATATAGTTTATTTATTTCCTTACTTCCTTTCCTCACTGGGCTATTTTTGTTCTCTGCTGGAGCCTTTGCTTTTCCTACTAGGGTTGTAGCTTAGCTAATAATAATAATAATAATAATAATAATAATAATAATAATAATAATAATAATAATAATAATAATAATAATAATATTCTTTTCATAATTCTCCGAATTGTAAGTAGTTTATGTTCTAAGAATCTAAGGCTTTCTTTAGTAAGCTTTTAAGTCTCTGATGCCTAAGCTAACACAGGTAGTAGCTTGACTAGTAATAATAATAATAATAATAATAAAAACAAATAAGGCATTATTTGGTTTTACTAGTTCACCAAACGTTCAGCTGGGCTCTACAGGGCACTAGAAGAGTTGGAAGACCCAGGCCTATATGGCTGAAGACTATGAAGCGCAAAGTAGGAGATGATGAATGGGGAAGTATTGAATTAAAAGCTCAAGATAGAGACGACTGGCGAAATCTAACCGAGGCCCTTTGCGTCAGTAGGCGTAGGAGGAAATGATGATGTTTTGGGAAATCAAATCACCTATATATTTAGGCCTATACTTGAATGATTAGGCCTCCAACTATTACTACCATGTAGTCTATACAATGAGCAGTAAGATATAATGCTACTTTAATTAAAAGTAATATACAAATAAAGATGTAAATACTTTATTAAGTATATTTCATTATTCTATCTTGTGACTTAACCCCTCTAGATAGATTATAATGAGACACACAAACACAAACTTCGGTGCCATGATTAGGGATTTAAGGATTTAAGGATATAAGGATATAAGGAATTAAGGAATGAAGGATTTAAGTATTGTAATAAGTTTCAAGCCAATAAAAGTTATAGTCATATCACACGTTTTCTTTAAAATTAAAATGAATAAAGAAAACGAGAAGCTTTGGCGAGACTTCTTTAATATTTGATCTCTCTCTCTCTCTCTCTCTCTCTCTCTCTCTCTCTCTCTCTCTCTCTCTCTCTCTCTCTCTCTCTCTCTCTCTCTCTCTCTCTCTCCTTAATATTTTAGTATAATCGACTGACTCTATTCTATTCTATTATGCAACGGCATTATTATTATTATTATTATTATTATTATTATTATTATTATTATTATTATTAATTGCTATGCCTGAACCCTAGTTGGAAAAGCATGATGCTATAAGCCCAGGGGCTCCAACAGGGAAAATAGCCCAGTGAGGAAAGGAAACAAGGAAAAAGAAATATTTTAAGAATAATAAGATAAATATCTCCTATGTAAACTATAGAAACTTTAACAAACATGAGGAAGAGAAATTAGATAGGATAGTGTGCCCGAGTGTACCCTCAAGCAAGAGAACTCTAACCCAAGATAGTGGAAGACCATGGTACAGAGGCTATGGCACTACCCAAGAATAGAAAACAATGGTTTGATTTTGGAGTGTCCTTCTCCTAGAAGAGCTGCTTACCATAGCTAAAGAGTCTCTTCTACCCTTACCAAGAGGAAAGAAGCCACTCAACAATTGGGTGAAGAAGAATTGTTTGGTAATCTCAGTGTTGTCAGGTGTATGAGGACAGAGGAGAATCTGTAAAAAATATGCCAGACTATTCGGTGTATGTGTAGGCAAAGGGAATTGAGTTAAGATATTATGGCACAAAAGTTCAGATCTCAGATATGTAAAACTTTACCATAGGTCAATACTTAGGTTAATGGGTCAATATTTAGGTTAATGAGTCAATACTTAGGTTAATGGGTCAATATTTAGGTTAATGGGTCAATATTTAGGTTAATGGGTCAATACTTAGGTTAATGTGTGGATGAGATCATGGCGAGGGGCAGATGAAGATGGTTTGAGCATGCTCTTCGCACTCCCCAAGAGAGATTAGTTCACCAGACTTTCAAATGGGCTCCACAAGGCCCTAGAAGAGTTGGAAGACCCAGGCCTACATGGCTGAGGGCTATGAAACGTGAAGTAGGAAGAGACGAATGGAGAAGTATTGATTTTCAAGCTCAAGATAGAGACGACTGGGCAAAGAAATCTAACCGAGGCCCTTTGCATCAAAGGATATGGCACAAAAGTTCAGATTTCCGACATATATAACTTTACCACAGGTTAATAATTACAGCAAAAATAAAAAAAAAAATCAATAGATTGCAAGTTTTTGTTCAACAGCTGAACAATACTAAGAAATTCTGCAAAGTGAAAGACTCAAAATCTTCCCTGAAAGAAGAAAGATTCAAAATATTTCCTGAAGACTCAAAGTATTCTCTGAAAGAAGAAAGACTCAAAATATTTCCTGAAGACTCAAAGTATTCTCTGAAAGAAGAAAGACTCAAAATATTTCCTGAAGAAAGACTCAAAATCTTCCCTGAAAGAAGAAAGACTCCAAATTTTTCTTGAAGAAAGACTCAAAATCTTCCTTAAAAGAAGACTCAAAATATTCCTTAAAAAACTCTATATATTCCCTGAAAGAAGAAAGACTCAAAATCTTCATTGAAAGAAGAAAGACTCAAAATATTCCCTGAAAGAAGAAAGACTCAAAATATTCCCTAAAAGGCTACTCAAAATGTTCGCTGAAAGAAAAAAAAGACTCAAAATATTCCTTGAAAGAAGAAAGACTCAAAATATTCCCTGAAAGAAGAAAGACTCAAAATATTCCCTAAAAGGCTACTCAAAATGTTCGCTGAAAGAAAAAAAAGACTCAAAATATTCCTTGAAAGAAGAAAGACACAAAATCTTCACTTAAACAAGAAAGACTGAAAGCATTCCCAGACTGAATATATTCCTTGAAAGAAGAAAGACTCAAAATATTCCTTGAAAGAAGAAAGACTCAAAATATTCCTTGAAAGAAGAAAGACTCAAAATCTTCCTTGAAAGAAAAAGACTCAAAATATTCCCTAAAAGAAGAAAGACTCAAAACATTCATGGAAAGAAGACACAAAATCTTCACTGAAAGAAGAAAGACTCAAAACATTCATGGAAAGAAGACACAAAATCTTCACTGAAAGAAGAAAGACTCAAAACATTCATGGAAAGAAGACACAAAATCTTCACTGAAAGAAGAAAGACTCAAAACATTCCCAAACTGAAAATATTCCCTGAGAGAAGAAAGACTCAAAATCTTCATTGGAAGAAGAAAGACTCAAAATATTCCCTGAAAGAAGAAAGACTCAAAACATTCATGGAAAGAAGACACAAAATCTTCACTGAAAGAAGAAAGACTGAAAGCATTCCCAGACTGAATATATTCCTTGAAGAAGAAAGACTCAAAATATTCCTTGAAAGAAGAAAGACTCAAAATATTCCCTGAAAGAAGAAAGACTCAAAATATTCCCTAAAAGGCTACTCAAAATGTTCGCTGAAAGAAAAAAAGACTCAAAATATTCCTTGAAAGAAGAAAGACACAAAATCTTCACTGAAACAAGAAAGACTGAAAGCATTCCCAGACTGAATATATTCCTTGAAAGAAGAAAGACTCAAAATATTCCTTGAAAGAAGAAAGACTCAAAATCTTCCTTGAAAGAAAAAGACTCAAAATATTCCCTGAAAGAAGAAAGACTCAAAACATTCATTGAAAGAAGACACAAAATCTTCACTGAAAGAAGAAAGACTGAAAACATTCCCAAACTGAAAATATTCCCTGAGAGAAGAAAGACTCAAAATCTTCCTTGAAAGAAGAAAGACTCAAAACATTCATTGAAAGAAGACACAAAATCTTCACTGAAAGAAGAAAGACTGAAAGCATTCCCAGACTGAATATATTCCTTGAAAGAAGAAAGACTCAAAATATTCCTTGAAAGAAGAAAGACTCAAAATATTCCCTGAAAGAAGAAAGACTCAAAATATTACCTGAAGAAAAACTCAAAATCTTCCCTGGAAAAAAAGCATTTACTTTAGGAACAAAAAATCACTGATAGCAACATTTTTTGAAAGAACCAGTCACTGCAAAGCGAGGAACTTTCAAAGAGATTTGACATATTTAGCAATTCAAGACTTATTTTTAACTTGCTTATCAATGTCAGCAATATTACCTTTACCGCTGATAAGATAATTAGAAATGATCACATGAATGTATATCTTTGATAACCTACAGCGAGCAGTCACTCAGCTGCAGAGAGCAGTTAGTCAACTACAGCGAGCAGTCACTCAGCTGCAGAGAGCAGTTAGTCAGCTACAGCGAGCAGTCACTCAGCTGCAGAGAGCAGTTAGTCAGCTACAGCGAGCAGTCACTCAGCTGCAGAGAGCAGTTAGTCAGCTACAGCGAGCAGTCACTCAGCTGCAGAGAGCAGTTAGTCAGCTACAGCGAGCAGTCACTCAGCTGCAGAGAGCAGTTAGTCAGCTACAGCGAGCAGTCACTCAGCTGCAGAGAGCAGTTAGTCAGCTACAGCGAGCAGTCACTCAGCTGCAGAGAGCAGTCACTCAGCTGCAGAGAGCAGTCAGTCAGCTACAGAGAGCAGTTAGTCAGCTACAGAGAGCAGTCACTCAGCTGCAGAGAGCAGTTAGTCAGCTACAGAGAGCAGTCACTCAGCTACAGAGAACAGTCAGTCAGCTACAGAGAGCAGTTAGTCAGCTGCAGAGAGCAGTCAGTCAGCTACAGAGAGCAGTCACTCAGCTGCAGAGAGCAGTTAGTCAGCTACAGAGAGCAGTCAGTCAGCTACAGAGAGCAGTTGGTCAGCTACAGAGAGCAGTTGGTCAGCTACAGAGAGCAGTTAGTCAGCTACAGCGAGCAGTCACTCAGCTACAGAGAGCAGTTAGTCAGCTACAGAGAGCAGTCAGTCAGCTACAGAGAGCAGTCACTCAGCTACAGAGAGCAGTTAGTCAACTACAGCAAGCAGTCACTCAGCTACTACAGAGAGAAGTCAGTCAGCTACAGAGAGCAGTCAGTCAACTACAGCGAGCAGTCAGTCAGCTACAGAGAGCAGTCAGTCAGCTACAGAGAGCAGTCAGTCAGCTACAGAGAGCAGTTAGTCAGCTACAGAGAGCAGTCAGTCAGCTACTACAGAGAGAAGTCAGTCAGCTACAGAGAGCAGTTAGTCAGCTACAGAGAGCAGTCAGTCAGCTACTACAGAGAGAAGTCAGTCAGCTACAGAGAGCAGTCAGTCAACTACAGCGAGCAGTCAGTCAGCTACAGAGAGCAGTCAGTCAGCTACAGAGGGCAGTCACTCAGCTGCAGAGAGCAGTTAGTCAGCTACAGAGAGCAGTCAGTCAGCTACAGAGAGCAGTCAGTCAGCTACAGAGAGCAGTTAGTCAGCTACAGAGAGCAGTCAGTCAGCTACTACAGAGAGAAGTCAGTCAGCTACAGAGAACAGTCAGTCAGCTACAGAGAGCAGTCAGTCAGCTGCAGAGAGCAGTCAGTCAGCTACAGAGAACAGTCAGTCAGCTACAGAGAGCAGTCAGTCAGCTACAGAGAACAGTCAGTCAGCTACAGAGAGCAGTTAGTCAGCTACAGAGAGCAGTTGGTCAGCTACAGAGGGCAGTCACTCAGCTGCAGAGAGCAGTCACTCAGCTACAGAGAGCAGTCAGTCAGCTACAGAGAACAGTCAGTCAGCTACAGAGAGCAGTCAGTCAGCTGCAGAGAGCAGTCAGTCAGGTACAGAGAACAGTCAGTCAGCTACAGAGGGCAGTCACTCAGCTGCAGAGAGCAGTCAGTCAGCTACAGAGAACAGTCAGTCAGCTACAGAGAGCAGTCAGTCAGCTGCAGAGAGCAGTCAGTCAGCTACAGAGAACAGTCAGTCAGCTACAGAGGGCAGTCACTCAGCTGCAGAGAGCAGTCACTCAGCTACAGAGAGCAGTCAGTCAGCTACAGAGAGCAGTCAGTCAGCTACAGAGAGCAGTTAGTCAGCTACAGAGAGCAGTTGGTCAGCTACAGAGAACAGTCAGTCAGCTACAGAGGGCAGTCACTCAGCTGCAGAGAGCAGTCAGTCAGCTACAGAGAACAGTCAGTCAGCTACAGAGAGCAGTCAGTCAGCTGCAGAGAGCAGTCAGTCAGCTACAGAGAACAGTCAGTCAGCTACAGAGAGCAGTCAGTCAGCTACAGAAAGCAGTTAGTCAACTACAGCGAGCAGTCACTCAGCTACTACAGAGAGAAGTCAGTCAGCTACAGAGAGCAGTCAGTCAACTACAGCGAGCAGTCAGTCAGCTACAGAGAGCAGTCAGTCAGCTACAGAGAGCAGTCAGTCAGCTACAGAGAGCAGTTAGTCAGCTACAGAGAACAGTCAGTCAGCTACAGAGGGCAGTCACTCAGCTGCAGAGAGCAGTCAGTCAGCTACAGAGAACAGTCAGTCAGCTACAGAGAGCAGTCAGTCAGCTACAGAGAGCAGTCAGTCAGCTACAGAGAACAGTCAGTCAGCTACAGAGAGCAGTCACTCAGCTACAGAGAGCAGTTAGTCAACTACAGCGAGCAGTCACTCAGCTACTACAGAGAGAAGTCAGTCAGCTACAGAGAGCAGTCAGTCAGCTACAGAGAGCAGTCAGTCAGCTACAGAGAGCAGTCAGTCAGCTACAGAGAGCAGTTAGTCAGCTACAGAGAGCAGTCAGTCAGCTACTACAGAGAGAAGTCAGTCAGCTACAGAGAGCAGTTAGTCAGCTACAGAGAGCAGTCAGTCAGCTACTACAGAGAGAAGTCAGTCAGCTACAGAGAGCAGTCAGTCAACTACAGCGAGCAGTCAGTCAGCTACAGAGAGCAGTCAGTCAGCTACAGAGGGCAGTCACTCAGCTGCAGAGAGCAGTTAGTCAGCTACAGAGAGCAGTCAGTCAGCTACAGAGAGCAGTCAGTCAGCTACAGAGAGCAGTTAGTCAGCTACAGAGAGCAGTCAGTCAGCTACTACAGAGAGAAGTCAGTCAGCTACAGAGAACAGTCAGTCAGCTACAGAGAGCAGTCAGTCAGCTGCAGAGAGCAGTCAGTCAGCTACAGAGAACAGTCAGTCAGCTACAGAGAGCAGTCAGTCAGCTACAGAGAACAGTCAGTCAGCTACAGAGAGCAGTTAGTCAGCTACAGAGAGCAGTTGGTCAGCTACAGAGGGCAGTCACTCAGCTGCAGAGAGCAGTCACTCAGCTACAGAGAGCAGTCAGTCAGCTACAGAGAACAGTCAGTCAGCTACAGAGAGCAGTCAGTCAGCTGCAGAGAGCAGTCAGTCAGGTACAGAGAACAGTCAGTCAGCTACAGAGGGCAGTCACTCAGCTGCAGAGAGCAGTCAGTCAGCTACAGAGAACAGTCAGTCAGCTACAGAGAGCAGTCAGTCAGCTGCAGAGAGCAGTCAGTCAGCTACAGAGAACAGTCAGTCAGCTACAGAGGGCAGTCACTCAGCTGCAGAGAGCAGTCACTCAGCTACAGAGAGCAGTCAGTCAGCTACAGAGAGCAGTCAGTCAGCTACAGAGAGCAGTTAGTCAGCTACAGAGAGCAGTTGGTCAGCTACAGAGAACAGTCAGTCAGCTACAGAGGGCAGTCACTCAGCTGCAGAGAGCAGTCAGTCAGCTACAGAGAACAGTCAGTCAGCTACAGAGAGCAGTCAGTCAGCTACAGAGAGCAGTTAGTCAGCTACAGAGAGCAGTTAGTCAGCTGCAGAGAGCAGTCAGTCAGCTACAGAGAGCAGTTAGTCAGCTACAGAGAGCAGTCAGTCAGCTACAGAGAGCAGTTAGTCAGCTACAGAGAGCAGTCACTCAGCTACAGAGAGCAGTCACTCAGCTACAGAGAGCAGTCACTCAGCTGCAGAGAGCAGTTGGTCAGCTACAGAGAGCAGTCAGTCAGCTACAGAGAGCAGTTAGTCAGCTACAGAGAGCAGTCAGTCAGCTACAGAGAGCAGTTAGTCAGCTACAGAGAGCAGTCACTCAGCTACAGAGAGCAGTCACTCAGCTACAGAGAGCAGTCACTCAGCTACAGAGAGCAGTTGGTCAGCTACAGAGAGCAGTCAGTCAGCTACAGAGAGCAGTCAGTCAGCTGCAGAGAGCAGTTGGTCAGCTACAGAGAGCAGTCAGTCAGCTACAGAGAGCAGTTAGTCAGCTACAGAGAGCAGTTGGTCAGCTACAGAGAGCAGTCAGTTAGCTACAGAGAGCAGTTAGTCAGCTACAGAGAGCAGTTAGTCAGCTGCAGAGAGCAGTCAGTCAGCTACAGAGAGCAGTTAGTCAGCTACAGAGAGCAGTCAGTCAGCTACAGAGAGCAGTCACTCAGCTACAGAGAGCAGTCACTCAGCTACAGAGAGCAGTCACTCAGCTGCAGAGAGCAGTTGGTCAGCTACAGAGAGCAGTTAGTCAGCTACAGAGAGCAGTCAGTCAGCTGCAGAGAGCAGTTGGTCAGCTACAGAGAGCAGTTAGTCAGCTACAGAGAGCAGTCAGTCAGCTACAGAGAGCAGTTAGTCAGCTACAGAGAGCAGTCAGTCAGCTGCAGAGAGCAGTTAGTCAGCTACAGAGAGCAGTCACTCAGCTACAGAGAGCAGTCACTCAGCTACAGAGAGCAGTCACTCAGCTGCAGAGAGCAGTTGGTCAGCTACAGAGAGCAGTCAGTCAGCTACAGAGAGCAGTTAGTCAGCTACAGAGAGCAGTTGGTCAGCTACAGAGAGCAGTCAGTCAGCTACAGAGAGCAGTTAGTCAGCTACAGAGAGCAGTTGGTCAGCTACAGAGAGCAGTCACTCAGCTACAGAGAGCAGTTAGTCAGCTACAGAGAGCAGTTGGTCAGCTACAGAGAGCAGTCACTCAGCTACAGAGAGCAGTTAGTCAGCTACAGAGAGCAGTCACTCAGCTACAGAGAGCAGTCAGTCAGCTACAGAGAGCAGTCAGTCAGCTGCAGAGAGCAGTCAGTCAGCTACAGAGAGCAGTTAGTCAGCTACAGAGAGCAGTCACTCAGCTACAGAGAGCAGTCAGTCAGCTACAGAGAAGTCAGTCAGCTACAGAGAGCAGTCAGTCAGCTACAGAGAGCAGTTAGTCAGCTACAGAGAGCAGTTAGTCAGCTACAGCGAGCAGTCAGTTAGCTACAGAGAGCGTCTACTAGTTTAAGTATGAGTGTAAATGTGTTATTATTATTATTATTATTATTATTATTATTATTATTATTATTAGCTAAGCTACAACCCTAGTTGGAAAAGCAAGATGCTATAAGCCCAATGGCTCCAATAGGGAAAAAATAGCCCAGTGAGGAAAGGAAATAAGGAAATAAATAAATGATGGGAACAAAGTAACAATAAATTATTCTAAAAACAGTAACAACGTCAAAATAGATATGTCATATATAAGCTATTAACAACGTCAAAAACATATGTCATATATAAACTATAAAAAGACTCATGTCAGCCTGGTCAACATAAAAAACATTTGCTCCATCTTAGAACTTTTGAAGTTCTACTGATTCAACTACCCGATTAGGAAGATCGTTCCACAACTTGGTAACAGCTGGAATAAAACTTCTAGAATACTGTGTAGTATTGAGCCTCATGATGGAGAAGGCCTGGCTATTAGAATTAACTGCCTGCCTAGTATTACGAACAGGACAGTATTGTCCAGGGAGATCTGAATGTAAAGGATGGTCAGAGTTATGAAAAATCTTATGCAACATGCACAATGAACTAATTGAACGACGGTGCCAAAGATTAATATCTAGATCAGGAATAAGAGATTTAATAGACAGTGAGTTTCTGTCCAACAAATTAAGATGAGAATCAGCAGCTGAACACCAGACAGGAGAACAATACTCAAAACAAGGTAGAATGAAAGAATTAAAACAAACACTTCTTCAGAATAGATTGATCACCGAAAATCTTATAAGACTTTCTCAATAAGCCATTTTTTTGTGCCATTGAAGAAGACACAGACTTAATGTGTATCTCAAAAGTAGATTTGCTGTCGAGAATAACACCTAAAATTTTGAAAGAGTCATACATATTTAAAGAAACATTATCAATACTGAGATCGGGATGTTGAGGAGCCACCGTCCTTGACCTGCTTACAATCATACTTTGATTTTTGTTAGGATTCAACTTCATACCCAATGTAATCCTGTCCAATGTAATACTGTCTGGCCAGTCAAATGATCCAAAAAGGCTCTAGCGATAGTATCTCAACGGGTGGTTTTGTCACCCTGGCGAACCTGTAGCCACCATAGATTGATATAAAGATATGCAATCATTTAAATTGGAAGGGTTTGAATTAAGTGCTGATAAAGCGCTATCTACAGAGACAAACGTCACAGACACCCCTTTGTATTTAGGAAGTACACAACTGTAACCGAATTATAATCGATAGGGACTACTTAAAATGTTGTTTGTAAGTATATATACATTCGGGGATTGTTTGCAATGTTCGTCTGATTGTATTAATTATAATTAATACGATTAAAACTATAAATTACCAAAAGAATTCTGAATGAATTCAAATTATATTTGACCATAATAAAAACATCCCTCTGTGAGAAGCTTGAAAACAGATAAGAGGCTAGCTAGCTTGAGAATGAGTCAGTCACCAGCTTGCTTTTAACGGTCCACTACGTGTTCAAGACTTCAGTCCGCCCAAAGTACATCAGCAAGTAACTTGCGTCTGTGTGAATTTTCGCGATAATTTGAACCTAGACACTGTTGAATATCATCTCTAGACGTATATAGATGTAAGTATATATAGTATGGACTTTTATCTAAAATGCTTTTGATTTTCTGCGTTATCGAAGCAACTGGACGCCCAAGGTCGTCGGTGACTAAGTCCAAGCAGTGCAAGCACAACCAACCGGTTACCTAGTAACCTAGACCGTTCTTGTACGCATTTGTCTTGGCATTTCACGTAGAAACTAACGCAAGAGCCCGTGTATGGCATAAGGCAAGGTAATCTATAAGCAAGCGAGTAGAACATTAATATTCGTTCTTCGTTGCGTCTTCCATTTTGTGCTTTGTGACATTTTCGATGTTAATTGTATGTAACTTTCGTTTATTCTTGCTGGAGGTTTTACATCTGAAGTCTCGACGCACCCCCCCCCCCACCCTTTTGCTTTCTTGGGATTCCCAGGTGAGTCATTAGATTAATATTCATATTCTATGTGACTTGATTGGCCAGACTGCTTCAGACATGCCTAGGGATTGTATATAATATATACATATACATATACATATACACACATATACATATATATACACACACACACACATATATATATATATATATATATATATATATATATATATATACATATATATATATATATATATATATATATATATATATATATATATATACATATATATATATACATACATATATATACATACATATATATATACATATATATATACATATATATATATATATATATATATATATATATATATACATACACACACACACACATATATATATATATATATATATATTCAAATAAGCCATATAGGCTATTTCTGATACATTAATGTCTGGATTCTCTTAACAACCTCGGGATCAGAGCCCCAGGCGAAATCACACACAGACAAGAGCTTGTGACCGGTCGGGAGTCGAACCCTGGTCCGGCAAACTTGTATAGACAGTGACTTAACCATTTGGCAACGAAGAATCCAGACATTAATGTATCAAAAATATATGGCTTATTTGAATATGAAAAACACGTCTAAATGTGCAAAGTTTATCATATATATATATATATATATATATATATATATATATATATATATATATATATATATACATACTGTATATATACACATACTGTGTATATATATATATTATATATATATATTGTAATGAATTTCCGTTTTTCCTTGTTATCCGTTTTCTATTTTTAGTCGACTCTCGTGACCGAACAATTATTATATGCCTCAATGGTTACCGTAGGATAAATACAACCATTAGTACAATCAAAAGTATATTACTCCCTTCTCGCTATAAAGAATAGCACAATATTACAATGCTTTAAAGGTTAAGGAGCTCTCCACTTACCGAAGCATTGAGAGCTGTTAAGTCAGTTTTCTCAAGGATCAACAATAAAAATAACAAGTAATTTTACAATAATTCACTAGCGGTGCTAGGAAAACAAGGACTGAAATATAAGTCTGGAGACATAACCAAACAACAGATGGCGGTTGTGGAGGCTTAATATAAAAGTAACAATTAGAAATATGTTAGGACATTACATATATATATATATATATATATATATATATATATATATATATATATATATATATATATATATATATATATATATATATCATCATTATCATCATCATCATCATCATCTCCTTCTAACTCTATTAACGCAAAGGGCCTCGGTTAGATTTCGCCAGTCGTCTCTATCTTGAGCTTTTAAAACTATACTTCTCCATTCATCATCTCCAACTTCATGCTTCATAGTCCTCAGCCATGTAGGCCTGGGTCTTCCAACTCATCTAGTGCCTTGTGTAGCCCTGTTGAAAGTTTGGTGAACTAATCTCTCATGGGGATTATTTCATATCAAAAGATGGGAATTCTCCCTGTCAGTGTCTGTGTTTGTATGTGTGCCTGAGAGAGAGAGAGAGAGAGAGAGAGAGAGAGCCTTACCTTATTGCCTTATTCTATGTTTGGGTTCCCCCAGGTCCCTCAGTGTGAGGCCCCTCGTATATCCACCAGAGAGTTGCTAATGCATCTTCCTGTGTATTTTGCATCTTCCAGTCTTGGATGGTCTGGGAGAGAGAGAGAGAGAGCCTTACCTTATTGTCTTATTCTTTGTTTGGGTTCCCCCAGGTCCCTCAGTGTGAGGCCCCTCGTATATCCACCAGAGAGTTGCTAATGCATCTTCCGGTGTATTTTGCATCTTCCAGTCTTGGATGGTCTGGGAGAGAGAGAGAGAGAGCCTTACCTTATTGTCTTATTCTTTGTTTGGGTTCCCCCAGGTCCCTCAGTGTGAGGCCCCTCGTATATCCACCAGAGAGTTGCTAATGCATCTTCCGGTGTATTTTGCATCTTCCAGTCTTGGATGGTCTGGGAGAGAGAGAGAGAGAGCCTTACCTTATTGTCTTATTCTTTGTTTGGGTTCCCCCAGGTCCCTCAGTGTGAGGCCCCTCGTATATCCACCAGAGAGTTGCTAATGCATCTTCCGGTGTATTTTGCATCTTCCAGTCTTGGATGGTCTACGAGAGAGAGAGAGAGAGCCTTACCTTATTGTCTTATTCTTTGTTTGGGTTCCCACAGGTCCCTCAGTGTGAGGCACCTCGTATATCCACCAGAGAGTTGCTAATGCATCTTCCGGTGTATTTTGCATCTTCCAGTCTTGGATGGTCTGGGAGAGAGAGAGAGAGAGCCTTACCTTATTGTCTTATTCTTTGTTTGGGTTCCCCCAGGTCCCTCAGTGTGAGGCACCTCGTATATCCACCAGAGAGTTGCTAATGCATCTTCCGGTGTATTTTGCATCTTCCAGTCTTGGATGGTCTGGGAGAGAGAGAGAGAGAGAGAGAGAGCCTTAACTTATTGCCTTATTCTTTGTTTGGGTTCCCCCAGGTCCCTCAGTGTGAGGCACCTCGTATATCCACCAGAGAGTTGCTAATGCATCTTCCTGTGTATTTTGCATCTTCCAGTCTTGGATGGTCTGGGGGAGAGAGAGAGAGAGAGAGAGAGAGAGAGAGAGAGCCTTACCTTATTGCCTTATTCTTTGTTTGGGTTCCCACAGGTCCCTCAGTGTGAGGCACCTCGTATATCCACCAGAGAGTTGCTAATGCATCTTCCGGTGTATTTTGCATCTTCCAGTCTTGGATGGTCTGGGAGAGAGAGAGAGAGAGCCTTACCTTATTGTCTTATTCTTTGTTTGGGTTCCCCCAGGTCCCTCAGTGTGAGGCACCTCGTATATCCACCAGAGAGTTGCTAATGCATCTTCCGGTGTATTTTGCATCTTCCAGTCTTGGATGGTCTGGGAGAGAGAGAGAGAGAGCCTTACCTTATTGTCTTATTCTTTGTTTGGGTTCCCACAGGTCCCTCAGTGTGAGGCACCTCGTATATCCACCAGAGAGTTGCTAATGCATCTTCCGGTGTATTTTGCATCTTCCAGTCTTGGATGGTCTGGGAGAGAGAGAGAGAGAGAGCCTTACCTTATTGTCTTATTCTTTGTTTGGGTTCCCCCAGGTCCCTCAGTGTGAGGCACCTCGTATATCCACCAGAGAGTTGCTAATGCATCTTCCGGTGTATTTTGCATCTTCCAGTCTTGGATGGTCTGGGAGAGAGAGAGAGAGCCTTACCTTATTGTCTTATTCTTTGTTTGGGTTCCCCCAGGTCCCTCAGTGTGAGGCACCTCGTATATCCACCAGAGAGTTGCTAATGCATCTTCCGGTGTATTTTGCATCTTCCAGTCTTGGATGGTCTGGGAGAGAGAGAGAGAGAGCCTTACCTTATTGTCTTATTCTTTGTTTGGGTTCCCACAGGTCCCTCAGTGTGAGGCACCTCGTATATCCACCAGAGAGTTGCTAATGCATCTTCCGGTGTATTTTGCATCTTCCAGTCTTGGATGGTCTGGGAGAGAGAGAGAGAGAGCCTTACCTTATTGTCTTATTCTTTGTTTGGGTTCCCCCAGGTCCCTCAGTGTGAGGCACCTCGTATATCCACCAGAGAGTTGCTAATGCATCTTCCGGTGTATTTTGCATCTTCCAGTCTTGGATGGTCTGGGAGAGAGAGAGAGAGAGCCTTACCTTATTGTCTTATTCTTTGTTTGGGTTCCCCCAGGTCCCTCAGTGT
>NC_090744.1:115442543-115447543 GCF_036898095.1 Palaemon carinicauda | reverse complement strand
GAAAGGAACGACCTTCTCAAATTTGTGGCTTTCGGTGTAGAGACAACACATCTGGGTAAGACATTGCATAGAGACAACATCTCTGGGTCAGACATTGCATAGAGACATCATCTCTTGGTAAGACATTGCATAGAGTCAATATGCCTGGGTAAGACATTGCATAGAGTCAACATCTCTGGGTAAAACATAGCGTGGAGTCAACATCTCTGGGTAAGACATTGCGTAGAGTCAACATCTCTTGGTAAGACATTGCGTAGAGTCAACATCTCTGGGTAAAACAGCGTGGAGTCAACATCTCTGGGTAAGACATTGCGTAGAGTTAACATCTCTGGGTAAAACATAGCGTGGAGTCAACATCTCTGGGTAAGACATTGCGTAGAGTCAACATCTCTTGGTAAGACATTGCGTAGAGTCAACATCTCTGGGTAAAACAGCGTGGAGTCAACATCTCTGGGTAAGACATTGCGTAGAGTTAACATCTCTGGGTAAAACATAGCGTGGAGTCAACATCTCTGGGTAAGATATTGCATAGAGACAACATCTCTGGGTCAGACATTGCGTAGAGTCAACATCTCTGGGTAAAACATAGCGTGGAGTCAACATCTCTGGGTAAGACATTGCGTAGAGTTAACATCTCTGGGTAAAACATAGCGTGGAGTCAACATCTCTGGGTAAGACATTGCGTAGAGTCAACATCTCTGGGTAAGACATTGCGTAGAGACAACATCTCTTGGTAAGACATTGCGTAGAGACAACATCTCTGGGTAAGATATTGCGTTGAGACAACATGCCTGGGTAAGACATTGGGTAGAGACAGCATCTCTGTGTAAGACATTGTATGTAGAGACAACATCTCTGGGTAAGACATTGCATAGAGACAACATCTCTTGGTAAGACATTGCATAGAGTCAACATGCCTGGGTGAGACATTGCGTAGAGACAGCATCTCTGTGTAAGACATTATATGTAGAGACAACATGTCTGGGTAAGACATTGCGTAGAGACAGCATCTCTGGGTAAGATATTGTGTTGAGACAACATCTCTGGGCAAGACATTGTATAGATTTGCAGATTGCTAAAACATCAAAATGTCTCGTATTCAAAGCTTCACTAGAAATTTCTCTTCCGCGTGGTTCCGGTAATTACCACTAATTACTTTCCAATCAATTAGTTGATTTGTGGAACTTCAGAAGTTCAAACTTGATGCCAATGGTTCTTTGTAATGCAGATTGATATGAGTCTCGTCTTACATGCATATTATCTGTTGAATATTGCTATACTATATCTGTGTATTTTTAAAAATTCAATTTCATTCTAGTTTATTTTTTTATGCTTCTCCGAAATTGGATGCTTTCCCTGTTGGGATTTTGGGCTCTAATATTATGCTTTCTGAAGTATGGTTGCAACTTAGCTTGAAATAATGCACTTTGCCTATTTGCTGCATTGGACTGGCAACTCTCTTATATAATAAAAAGCAACCCCTTCCTCTCTTTGACAGAATGGGATTGCGACATCATTCAGCTAGAATGCAGCGACCTGCTCCCTGGTAGAGAGAATTTTTGCGTATATATTAAGTCAAAGAAGAAGGTCCACCGTTATGCCACTAAAGTCAATGGGTTGACCAATGACAACTGCATTTTGAAACAGAATGGAGAAACTGTCCACACTGTTTCCTTGGAAGAAGGAGTAATGCAGTTCATCCACCATCTGCAGGAAAACACCATCCTGATTTCTCATAACATGAAAGGTTTCCACCAGTCCTACCGTCTTCTCAGGAATATTCTCCGTGAAAAAAAAAATCTTCTCGAGGGACTTCGAGAGAAAGTCGTCGGGTTTTCTGACAGTTACAGGATTTTCAGGGATCTTTACCCGAAAGAAGACAAACTTCCTTCTTATAAACTTTTGGATCTCATTGACCATTTTTCGGAAGGGTTTAAGAATCAAGATTTCCGGGAACCAATCGACGGTATTGACAACGTGATGAAAATTGGAAATCTGGCGGAACTTCTTCGCTACCACGCCTTTCTCAACGACGAGAAAAAAATTGCGATGTTGTACAAGCATAGCCTGACGATTGATTCTGCCCTCGAGCAAGTTCACCACTTGGACATGCAGAAGAGCAACGAAGAGACATTTGCACTTATGGTTTCGGAGGATTGTCTGAAAAAGAATATGGCACAAAAGATGGCCAGCTCTGGTCTTACAATGGAGAACCTTCAGCGGGTGTTTGAATTAAGAGGCAAAGATGGCATTTTAGAATTGCTAAATCCCAGAATAACTAAAAATCAAAGGGTGATCGACAAAATTGTGCTTTATTTAAAAAAACATAATTGAAGGGTGACCTCTGAAGAGGACCTTGAACAACAAAGAAACTCTCAACCTTCTTGCTAGACAGAATTTTCAACCGGGAAGTTCCCATTGACATCAACATTCAGTTCGAAGGGATTTCTTTGTGGCGATTAAACACTAGAACAAGTTCATTAAAATGTTCAAAAAGTTGTTTTCATAATATATTACATTAAATCCTCTTGTACCATTTTCATAAATTGCTGTTCAGTTCGAAACTGAATGTAATTTGTTGTCTGAGATGGTGCTATAAAGCTAATAATTTCTTAGGTCAACATATTTTTCATAAGGAAGCAATATTCATGGAGCCAGTGGTGGTTTACGCTGGTGTTATATAAGAAGCCTTGCACATACATCATAGACAATAAGAAATGTACAATAAATATGCAAAATAAAGGCAAGTCATGAGCCAAATGTTACCATGGACGCAGTTTTCTGAGTTGTTTCCCACAAATCTTACGCTCTTCCTACCTGCCAGGAACACTTGTGCCAGATGCACGGCAACTGCCAGGATATCACAGCCTGTGTTGCCTTTACACGAGAACAGTAGAAAATTATCCGAAAATGAGTAATGAAGGTGAAGCGAGCGATGGCGGAGCAAAGACCGGTTGATCCAAGTGATTGATTAAATAACCAAAATAACACCAATGCCCTCTCGTACAGGGCTAACGCACGTAGCTCAACATGCACCGCTTCCCAGAACAGAGGAGCAATGAGATAACGTTGAATTTTATGCGAAACGAGCCATGGTGGAGCAAAGACCAGTTGAACTATTTGATTAATTAGATAATAGAAATAATGCACGCACACATATTATCTGAGATGGTATTGAGTAAGCAAAGGGTTCCTGTTAAGTGGGCAGAGCAACAACCTTTCCCAATTTAGAGGCAAACAAATAGATAGCTTATCAAGAGTTATTATCGTCCTAGGAAAGCAGTTGCCAGAACTCGGATTCCGGATTCAGACGTGTAAAGTTGACCAAATGCGTTGTTAGGACAGTAAGTGTGGACACTCCAAAATCAAACCATTGTTCTCTATTCTTGGGTAGTGCCATAGCCTCTGTACCATGGTCTTACACTGCCTTGGGTTAGAGTTCTCTTGCTTGAGGGTACACTTGGGCACACTTTTCTACCTAGTTTCTCTTCCTCTTGTTCTGTTGAAGTTTTTATGGTTTAAATGGGAAGTATTTATTTTAATATTGTTACTATTCCTAAAATGTTCTATTTTCCTTATTTCCTTGTTTCCTTTCCTCACTGGGCTATTTTCCCTGTTGGGGCCCCTGGGCTTATAGCATCCTGCTTTTCCAACTAGGGTTGTAGCTTAGCATTTAATAATAATAATAATAATCCGGCAGCCCATGCGCCATTGTTGATCTTCTGAGATCTAGACCGTGCAGTGTTGCCAGATGGGTTAGTGTAAAAATCCACAAAACTCATGATAAAAAAATCCCCAAAACAAGACAAAAATCCCCATTTCCATAAATATATTTTCTTCTGATCATGTAGGCTTTCCTAATATAGAAATTATTCACCATACTTCATATAAGTGCAAGTAAACTCATTGCAACAATATAAAGATTTACTCATCTTTGTTTCTTCTTCATAAAAATGTATACAGAATATCCCCATTAGACATCCAAAATCCCCAAATCTAGAGATAAATCCCCATATCTGGCAAAACCGACTCCGTGGTAACTTCTGACTCGCATAATTGGTTTTCAATTGATGTTGATTTTATGAGTACAATAAACCCTTTTGGAATTGATGCATTTTCCTTACACCTTCCTTGATTGATTAGGAGTTATCATCAACACGATTCAGGAGAGGACTCGAGTTTCAATGGCCGTAAACACAGAAGGACATTTGGAATTTGAAGAACAACCACTTACCCCCAGATTATTTCGACTGGATTATCGTACATGAGCCTTAAAATTGTCGTTTTTCAACCAAGATTATCGTACACAGTTTCAATATAATTATTAGGGAGTTACATGATTGACTTTTTTCAAAATATTTTAGTATAATTGTTTAATTAAACACATATGTATATACCTAAGGTATGTATCGTACATCGTACTGGACCTAGAATAACCGTACATGTAGGATAATTATCGTATGAATGGCACCCCTGGTGGGGTAAAACAATCCTACTGTACGAAGTGAGAAAAGCCTTCGCCTCGTACTGCGCAGGCGCAGCTATCACTCTAGCAGACGACAATCTTACGCATGCGCAGCTATCACTCTGGCAGACGACAATCTTACGCAGGCGCAGCTATCACTCTAGCAGACGACAATCTTACGCAGATTGGACCACCGTTAAAAGAAAAGTATAAAAAATAACTAAAACTTTTATTTGCTGGACCCGATAATTATCTTTAAAGAAACTTAAGTATGTGGAATATCTCTCGGATAATGACAATTGTTAATAACATTGATATTCTTACTTTGCGTTTTGACAATATTGGTAGAAGTGATAACAGGAAACTTGAAAAGGAAATAAGCCTGGGCTTTGCTGTTCTTGGTACATTATAACTGAATTCTATTATGTTTAACACACACACACACACATATATATATATATATAGTATATATATATATATATATATATATATATATATATGTGTGTGTGTGTGTGTGTGTATATATTCATATATA
>NC_090744.1:115417543-115437543 GCF_036898095.1 Palaemon carinicauda | reverse complement strand
ACCTTTTTTTACGCCAAATTTTTTTTTTATCAGTATAGGCAAACCTTTGTTCTGTATGTACACTTAAAAACTTGGATTGAAATAACGGATATATTGACGGAAAGAAGTGATATTACGGATACAAAACCGTAAAATATAATAACAAAGTAAGGTAAAATTACGTTCACCTTTATTTTACTGAAATACGGTTAAGAACAGTATATTTTTACGGAGGAATTTCCGATTAAAATTACGGGTTTTTGATAACAGTATATACCGAGATGCATACGGGATCTGTACCTGTATAAAGACACAATTTGGTGTTTTTAGATCAACGTTGAGCACGTGTAAGAATTGGATAAAATAAGAATGATCTTAAAAAAAATGCTGTGAGTGATTTTTATCTAGATAGACACATACAGACAGACAGACAGTTGCTGAGTGGGGTAATAAAGGGAGCGTAGTTTGACTGAGAGAGAGAGAGAGAGAGAGAGAGAGAGAGAGAGAGACTAGAAGGTATAAATGTTTTTAAGGAATATTGAAACGTTATGGAGTCATGAGAGAGAGAGAGAGAGAGAGAGAGAGAGAGAGAGACTAGAAGGTATAACTGTTTTTAATAAATATTGAAACGTTAATTGAAGTTATAAGAGAGAGAGAGAGAGAGAGAGAGAGAGAGAGAGAGACTAGAAGGTATAACTGTTTTTAATAAATATTGAAACGTTAATTGAAGTTATAAGAGAGAGAGAGAGAGAGAGAGAGAGAGAGAGACTAGAAGGTATAACTGTTTTTAATAAATATTGAAACGTTATTTGGAGTCATGAGAGAGAGAGAGAGAGAGAGAGAGAGAGACTATAAGATATACATGTCTTTAAGAAATATTGAAACGTTAATTGAAGTTATAAGAGAGAGAGAGAGAGAGAGAGAGAGAGAGAGAGACTAGAAGGTATAACTGTTTTTAATAAATATTGAAACGTTATTTGGAGTCATGAGAGAGAGAGAGAAAGAGAGAGAGAGAGAGACTATAAGATATACATGTCTTTAAGAAAGATTGAAACGTTGATTGAAGTTATAAGAGAGAGAGAGAGAGAGAGAGAGAGAGAGAGAGAGAGAGAGACTATAAGATATACATGTCTTTAAGAAAGATTGAAACGTTAATTGAAGTTATAAGAGAGAGAGAGAGAGAGAGAGAGAGAGAGAGAGAGAGAGAGAAAATCTTCAGGGAATAGTCAAATATTCGCAGCAAAAACTAAAAAAAAAATGCTAAAAAAAAAACATTAAATTTGGAATTTCCTTTTCGACGAAAGCGAACGGGCGGGTTGTTTACACAGGTGGGTCCTCAGTCCGCCCGCTGGGGAAGAAGTGGGCGTCCTTGCACTTTCGAAGACACTTCCCGCGTCTAGCGGTCTCGCGGGCGTGGGCGTACGTGTATCTGTGTAAGTCTGTAAGTGTCTGTGTATGTATATGGGTATTACCTTAGAAATTGAGTATTCGTCAAGACAAAAGCCTCAGTTTTCATCACCACGCTGGTCAAGTGATGGTGGGAGACTTTCGGCTGATCGCTCACGGCAAACCAACCTAGTATGGGTGGCCCTGACTAGTACAGTTTTGCTGATCATGGCGATATATAAACCCTTTCACAACGATAAGGTGTGTCCACTCAGAAAGGGATATATATATAAATATATATATATATATATATATATATATATATATATATATATATATATATATATGTGTGTGTGTGTGTATATATATATGTATGTATGTATATATGTACAAATATGTATATATATATATATATATATATATATATATATATATATATATATATATATATATATATATGCATACAAATATATATGTGTATTTATATATATATATACTGTATATATATAAATATATACATATACATATATATAAATATATATACTGTATATTATATATATATATATATATATATATATATATATATATATATATCATCATCATCATCATCATCTCCTCCTACGTCTATTGACGCAAAGGGCCTCATTTAGATTTCGCCAGTCATCTCTATCTTGAGCTTTTAATTCAATACTTCTCCATTCATCATCTCCTACTTCGCGCTCCATTGTCCTCAGCCATGTAGGCCTGGGTCTTCCAACTCTTCTAGTGCCTTGTGGAGCCCAGTTGAACGTTTGGTGAACTAATCTCTCTCTTGTGTTTGTGTGTGTGTGTGTGTGTGTGTTCAGAACAAAACTTAGAACGTTCAATAAAATTAGAACAGATATGTAATTGTGGTTGATCTAGCCGTAATCAATATCCGGTTTAACGAAATAGGAATACGTTGTTGACGCAAAATGGTCGAAAATTCGGATAAACGAGTTAATAGGGGCACCATATGTATGTGCGGATATCCGATTGCATATTTTGTATCCGGCTCAGTACAGTTGGATAACAGTCGTATTCCAAAGTGTATAATAGGTAACGTCTCTGCCTGGTGTTTCCCAGTCTTGGGTTCGAGTCCCGCTCAGACTCGATAGTGCTATTAGTGTCTGCAACCGTACCATCCTTGTGAGCTAAGGTTGTGGGGTTTGGGGGAGCCTATAGGTCTATCTGCTGAGTCATCAGCAGCCACTGCCTGGCCCTCCCTGGTCCTAGCTTGGGTGGAGAGGAGGCTTGGGCGCTGATTATATAATATATGGTCAGTCTCTAGGGCATTGTCCTGATTGCTAGGGCAATGTCACTGTCCCTTGCCTCTGCCATTCATGAGCGACTTTTAAACCCTTTGAATAGATAGAAAATTTAGATTCGAAGACATCCAGTTTTTAAGGTTTAATCTCCACTTTCTTTCTCGTCTCCTAACCAATTATTATTATTATTATTATTATTATTATTATTATTATTATTATTATTATTATCTTAATTACTAGCCAAGCTACGACCAAAGTTGGGGAAGCAAGATGCTATAAGCTCAAGGGCTCCAACAGGGAAAAGTAACATTTTCGATTCCAGGCTTATCCTAAATGAGCCGTCATAAAGAAGTATCTCTTCAATTACTACTACTAAATCACACTATTGTTCTCTAGTCTTGGGTAGTGCCATAGCCTCTGTACCATGGTCTTCCACTGTCTTGGGTTAGTTCTCTTGCTTGAGCGTACACTCGGACACACTATTCTATCTTATTTCTCTTCCTCTTGTTTTGTTAATTTTTTTATAGTTTATATAAGAAATGTTTGTTTTTATGTTGTTGCTGTTCTTAAAATATTTTATTTTTCCTTGTTTCCTTTCCTCACTGGGCTATTTTCCCTGTTGGGGCCCCTGGGCTTATAGCATCCTGCTTTTCCAACTATAGTCCATTTCTTTTAGCGATGCATATTTGCACCGACTCGCGGCGGTGCCCTTTTAGCTCGGAAAAGTTTCCGGATCGCTGATTGGTTGGACAAGATAATTCTAACCAAACAGCGATCAGGAAACTTTTCCGAGCTAAAAGGGCACCGCCGCGAGTCGGTGCAAATATGCATCGCTAAAAGAAATGGACTATAGGGTTGTAGCTTAACAAGTAATAATAATAATAATAATAATAATAATAATAATAATAATAATAATAAGCTGTGTGATAAAACTCCCCAAGAGGGCACCTTAGTTCATGGCCTTATGGCCTTATGATATGCCTCAATATAAGTTCCTTCACGATTTTTACAGGCTGTTTATATACTGAAAAGACTGATTTACCTTAAGGGTTTATCATGCTTTTTATGGTATTATTATTATTATTATTACTATTATTATTATCATTATTATAATTATTATTATTACTATTATTATTATTATTGTTATCATTATTATTATTATTATTATTATTATTATTATTACTAGATAAGCTACAACCCTAGTTGGAAAAGCAGGAGGCTATAAGCCAAGGGGTTCCAACAGGGAAAATAGCCCAGTAATTATTATTATTATTATTATTATTATTATTATTATTATTACGAGCTAAGCTACAACCCTAGTTGGAAAAGCAGGATGCTATAAGCCCAGAGGCTCCAACAGGGAAAATAGCCCAGTGAGGAAAAGAAAATAAAATATTTCAAGAAAAGTAACAACATTCAAATAAATATCTCTAACAAAACTTTAACAAAACAAGAGGAAGAGAAACAAGATAGAATAGTGGGCTCGAGTGTACCCTCAAGCAAGAAAACCCTAACCCAAGACAGTGGAAGACCATGGTACAGAGGCTATGGCACTACCCAAGAGAACAATGGTTTGATTTTGGAGTGTCCTTCTCCTAGAAGAGCTGGACTAATTATATCGTCTATAATATATAATATATAAAATATATAATATATAAAATATATAAAAAAAAAGTTAATTTGTAATATACAGAAGAAGGTGGTTCACGTTATAACTCACTAAGGCAGTAATCCAGCTACTGGTATGTGGTAACGTCCCTGACTGGTGAACGCCAGACTGGAGTTCCCGTCCCACTCAAACTCGTTAGTTCCTTTGGTCGTTTCAACCTCACCATCTTTGAGAGCTGAGGATGGGATGTTTGGGGAAGCGCCCAAGCTCCCTCTCTCCCCAAGCTAGGACCAAGGAGGGCCAGGCAATGGCTGCTGATGAATCGGTAGATAAACTATAGATGGGCTCCCCCAAACCCCAAGCTAGGACCAAGCAGGGCCAGGCAATGGCTGCTGATGACTCAGCAGATAGATATATATGCTTCCCCAAGGCCCCCATCATAAGCTCACAAGGAGTGTGAGGTTGCATCACAAAAGGAACTATCGAGTTTGAGCGTGACTCGAAACCCAGTCTTGCAATCACCAGGCAGAGACGTTACCACATTGGCCATCACATTCCAGACAGAAGAGTTAACCCTCTATCCTTAGCTCACAAGGGTGGTGAGGTTGCAGACAGTAAAGGAACCAAAGAGGTGGTGAGGTTGCAGACACTAAAGGAACCAAAGAGGTTCAGCGGGACTCGAACCCCAGTCTGGCGATCCCCAGGCAGAGACGTTACCACATCGGCCATCACAATCCAGATAGAAGGGTTAACCCTCTATCCTTAGCTCACAAGGGTGGTGAGGTTGCAGACACTAAAGGAACCTAAGAGTTTGAGCGTGACTCGAACCCCAGTCTGGCAATCACCAGGCAGAGACGTTACCACATCGGCCATCACAATCCAGATAGAAGGGTTAACCCTCTATCCTTAGCTCACAAGGGTGGTGAGGTTGCAGACACTAAAGGAACTATCGAGTTTGAGCGGGACTCGAACCCCAGTCTGGCCATCACCAGGCAGAGACGTTACCACATCGGCCATCACAATCCAGACAGAAGAGTTAACCCTCTATCCTTAGCTCACAAGGGTGGTGAGGTTGCAGACACTAAAGGGGACTATCGAGTTTGAGCGTGACTCGAACCCCAGTCTGGCGATCACCAGGCAGAGACGTTACCACATTGGCCATCATCACATTCCAGACAGAAGAGTTAACCCTCTATCCTTAGCTCACAAGGGTGGTGAGGTTGCAGACACTAAAGGAACCAATGAGTTTGAGCGTGACTCGAACCCCAGTCTGGTGATCACCAGGCAGAGACGTTACCACATCGGCCACCACAACCCCAGACAGATTTATCTTGTCGGTGAAAAAGACGGTTCTATTTAGGGTTTAGAATATTGGTCGCTTTATAGGCATGGCAAAGTGGGCGGTCATAGATTTAGAAGGTGACTATCAATATATGGTATTATGCTGCCTTAGATGACCGCGGAGGTAGCAGCAGTAGGGGATTCAGCATTATGAAGCTTCATCTGTGGTGGATAATGTGGGAGGGTGGGCTGTGGCACCCTAGCAGTACCAGCTGAACTCGGTTGAGTCCCTTGTTAGGCTGGGAGGAACGTAGAGAGTAGAGGTCCCCTTTTTTGTTTTGTTTCTTGTTGATGTCGGCTACCCCCCAAAATTGGGGGAAATGCCTTTGGTATATGTATGTATTATTATTATTATTATTGTTATTATTATTATTGTTAACTAACCTACAACCCTAGTTGGAAAAGCAAGATGCTATTACCCCCAGGGCTCCAATAGCGAAAAATAGCCCAGTGAGGAAAGGAAATAAGGAAATAGATAAACGATATGAGACATAATCAACAATTAATAAAATATCTTAAAAACAGTATCAAAACATATTTCATAAATAAACTACAAAAAGACTCAAGTTAGCCTGTTCAACATAAAAACATTTGCTGCAAGTTTGAACTTTCGAAGTTCTACCGATTCAACTACCCGATTTGGAAGATCATTCCACAGCTTGGTAACAGCTGGAACAAGACCATGGTACAGAGGTTATGGCACTACCCAAGACTAGGGAACAATGGTTTGATTTTGTAGTGGCCTTCTCTTTTTCTACTAATGGTTTTAAACATCTTCCAGGGTTGTGGTGGCCTATTGGTAACGTCCTCTGCATGGTGATCGCCAGACTTTGAGGTTCGAATCCCGCTCCAACTCGTTAGTTCCTGTAGCGTCTGGAACCTCATCATCCTTGTGAGGTAAGGATGGTGTGTATGGGGGGGAGCCTATATATTTACCATCAGCAGCCCATTGCCTGGCTCTCCCTGGTCCTTGTGCGCTGATCATATGTACATGTGGTCAGTCTCTTGGGCATTGTCCTGCTTTTTAAAGCCTCTGCCAACCAGGGTTGTAGCTTGGATAATAATAATAATAATAATAATAATAATAATAATATTATTATTATTATTATTATTATTATTATTATCATTATTATTATTACAACCCTAGTTGGAAAAGCAAGATGCTTTAAGCCCAAGGGCTCCAATAGGGAAAAATAGCCCAGTGAGGAAAGGAAATAAGGAAATAAATAAATGATGAGAACAAATTAACAATAAATCATTCTAAAAACAGTAACAACGTCAAAACCGATATGTCATATATAAACTATAAAAAGACTCATGTCAGCCTGTTCAACATGATAATGATAATAATAATAATAATAATAATAATAATAATAATAATAATAATAAATAGAGTTAATTAAAAGGTAAGTCTGAAAAATAAAAATAATAATAATAATAATAATAATAATAATAATAGTAATAATAAATAGAGTTAATTAAAAGGTAAGTCTGAAAAATAAAAATAATAATAATAATAATAATAATAATGATAATAATAATAATAATAATAAATAGAGTTAATTAAAAGGTAAGTCTGAAAAATAACAACAGTAATAATAATAATAATAATAATAATAATAATAATAATATTAAATAGAGTTAATTAAAAGGTAAGTCTGAAAAATAACAACAGTAATAATAATAATAATAATAATAATAATAATAATAATAATAATAATAATAAATAGAGTTAATTAAAAGGTAAGTCTGAAAAATAACAACAGTAATAATAATAATAATAATATTAAATAGAGTTAATTAAAGGAAAAGTCTGAAAAATATACGTGATCTTTCCCCCTCACAGGCTTAGCCCATCCCAGCCGCCGAAGTCTGAGTACAGAACGTGACAAATTGCTTGCAGATTCGTGAAAGCAAAACCGGGAGTTTGTTTGTGAGTGTCTGTGTGTTTTATTTGTGTGTGTGTCTGCTTTCCTTCGAGCGCAAATCATTCTCGAAACTATTGGAGAACTCGAATTTAAATTCATTTCATTGGAAGTCTTTTAGATTCGGGAGAAGGATTTCTTTTAATTCGTTGTTCGGTTAAGACATTTCACCTATCTCTCTCTCTCTCTCTCTCTCTCTCTCTCTCTCTCTCTCTCTCTCTCTATATATATATATATATATATATATATATATATATATATATATATGTATACAATATATATATATATACATATACTGTGTATATATATATATATATATATATATATATATATATGTATATATATATATATATATATATATATATATATATATATATTATTACTTGCTAATCTACAACCCTAGTTGGAAAAGCAATTATTTTTATTACTTGCTAAGCTACATACACACACACACACACACACATATATATATATATATATATACATATATATATATATATATATATATACATATATATATATATATATATATATATATATATATATATATATATATATATAAAACAACAGCTGCGGTCGCTTCTAGTCCACTGCAAGACAAAGGCCTCAGACATGTCAAATCGTGGTCTGGGATTTGTCCAGTCTTTAATAATCACGGTGGCCAGTGTGGATTGGTGATGGTGGGAGACTTTATTCCGATCGCCCACAGCAAACCAACCTAGTATGGGTGGCCTTGACTAACACAGTATATATATATATATATATATATATATATATATATATATATATATATATTTATATATATATATATATACTTCAAAACCTTTTAGAGAGCTAATGTTTGATTTTCTCTTGAAGCCTTTATATATATCACGTGAAAAGGGGATTAAAATGTCATCAACGCCTGAGAGAGAGAGAGAGAGAGAGAGAGAGAGAGAGAGAGAGAGAGAGAGAGAGCGAGAGAGAGAGATCTTCCTCCAATTTCCTTACAAATTCTTAGGCGCATTCCAGAAAAAAAGGTAGGCTAAATTTCTCCTTTCTTTGAGTCTAACTAGCGTATAGTTAATAGTTTATATAGGACATATCTGTTTTGACGCTGTTAATGTTTTTAGAATGATATATTGTTAATTTATTCTCATCATTTATTTATTTCCTTATTTCCTTTTCTCACTGGGCTATTTTTCCTTATTGGAGCCCTTGGGCTTATAGCATCTTGCTTTTCCAACTAGGGTTGTAGCTTGTTAATAGTTTATATAGGACATATCTGTTTTGACGCTGTTACTGTTTTTAGAATATATTAATTCATTCTCGTCATTTATTTATTACGTTATTTCCTTTCCTCACTGGGCTATTTTTCCCTATTGGAGCCCTTGGGCTTATAGCCTCTTGCTTTTCCAATTAGGGTTGTAGCTTGTTAATAGTTTATATAGGACATATCTGTTTTGACGCTGTTATTGTTTTTAGAATGATACATTGTTAATTTATTTTCGTCATTTATTTATTTCCTTATTTCCTTTCCTCACTGGGCTATTTTTCTCTATCGAAGCCCTTGGGCTTATAGCCTCTTGCTTTTCCAACTAGGGTTGTAGCTTGTTAATAGTTTATATAGGACATATCTGTTTTGACGCTGTTATTGTTTTTAGAATGATATATTGTTAATTTATTTTCGTCATTAATTTATTTCCTTATTTCCTTTCCTCACTGGGCTATTTTTACCCTATTGGAGCCCTTGGGCTTACAGCATCTTGCTTTTCCAACTAGGGTTGTAGCTTGTAAATAGTTTATATAGGACATATCTGTTTTGACGCTGTTAATGTTTTTAGAATGATATATTGTTAATTTATTCTCATCATTTATTTATTTCCTTATTTCCTTTCCTCACTGGGCTATTTTTCCCTGTTGGAGCCCTTGGGCTTATAGCATCTTGCTTTTCCAACTAGGGTTGTAGCTTGTTAATAGTTTATATATGACATATCTGTTTTGACGCTGTTAATGTTTTTAGAATGATATATTGTTAATTTATTCTCATCATTTATTCATTTCCTTTCCTCACTGGGCTATTTTTCCCTGTTGGAGCCCTTGGGCTTATAGCATCTTGCTTTTCCAACTAGGGTTGTAGCTTGTAAATAGTTTATATAGGACATATCTGTTTTGACGCTGTTACTGTTTTTAAAATGATATATTAATCTATTCTCGTCATTTATTTATTACCTTATTTCCTTTCCTCACTGGGCTATTTTTACCCTATTGGAGCCCTTGGGCTTACAGCATCTTGCTTTTCCAACTAAGGTTGTAGCTTGTTAATAGTTTATATAGGACATATCTGTTTTGACGCTGTTATTGTTTTTAGAATGATATATTGTTAATTTATTTTCGTCATTTATTTATTTCCTTATTTCCTTTCCTCACTGGGCTATTTTTACCCTATTGGAGCCCTTGGGCTTACAGCATCTTGTTTTTCCAACTAGGGTTGTAGCTTGTTAATAGTTTATATAGGATATATCTGTTTTGACGCTGTTATTGTTTTTAGAATGATATATTGTTAATTTATTCTCGTCATTTATTTATTTCCTTTCCTCACTGGGCTATTTTTCTCTATTGGAGCCCTTGGGCTTATAGCCTCTTGCTTTTCCAACTAGGGTTGTAGCTTGTTAATAGTTTATATAGGACATATCTGTTTTGACGCTGTTATTGTTTTTAGAATGATACATTGTTAATTTATTCTCGTCATTTATTTATTTCCTTTCCTCACTGGGCTATTTTTCTCTATTGGAGCCCTTGGGCTTATAGCCTCTTGCTTTTCCAACTAGGGTTGTAGCTTGTTAATAGTTTATATAGGACATATCTGTTTTGACGCTGTTACTGTTTTTAGAATGATATATTGTTAATTTATTCTCGTCATTTATTTATTTCCTTTCCTCACTGAGCTATTTTTCTCTATTGGAGCCCTTGGGCTTATAGCATCTTGCTTTTCCAACTAGGGTTGTAGCTTGTTAATAGTTTATATAGGACATATCTGTTTTGACGCTGTTACTGTTTTTAGAATGATATATTGTTAATTTATTCTCATCATTTATTTATTTCCTTTCCTCACTGGGCTATTTTTCCCTGTTGGAGCCCTTGGGCTTATAGCATCTTGCTTTTCCAACTAGGGTTGTAGCTTGTAAATAGTTTATATAGGACATATCTGTTTTGACGCTGTTACTGTTTTTAAAATGATATATTCATTTATTCTCGTCATTTATTTATTTCCTTATTTCCTTTCCTCACTGGGCTATTTTTACCCTATTGGAGCCCTTGGGCTTACAGCATCTTGCTTTCGAACAAGGGTTGTAGCTTGGCTAATAATAATAATAATAATAATAATAATAATAGTTAAATAACCACATTGTCGAAATAAATTCAGATATTTTCAGTGGAGGAAAATAATCTGGTGAAAGGCGGAAGAAGACGATGCTATAAATAAATACCTTTGATGTCTGTGGCAATATTTACATTATATAAGGACTGTTTCTCGAAAACGGGTATCATGAAAGGAAGAGTGTATAACGTTCTTTGGATTAAACAAACAAACAAACACTCGCAAGCACTACATTGCAAACAGGGCATCAGTAAACTATAAAAAAAAGGATAAAAAAAAAATACTTTCAGCGAGACAGACCCCCAGCTTTGAAAGACGCCAAGGTTGGCTTAACTCGACTTGGCTAAATACCCAAGCGCTCTCTGGGGACCTTTTGATTGGTCGAAACGGAAGGAACCTTCGCTTCGTTGATTGGTGGAAGTCGCTGGGCTGAAATCCGTAGGACATTTTGACCCCGGACGCAAGTGTTTATAAAAAGGTGAAGGAATCTTTCCTACGGTTATTACATCAGTGGCACTGTTCAGGTGTGCTACAGCGCTAGGAAGGGTGGCTCCTTTGGTTACTGAAGGTTGAAACCTAGGCAAAGGTAAGCAAGCCAAAGTCATAATATATATAGGTCTCTATTACATATAAGAAGATAGATAGATGTATAAATTGATAGATAGAGAAGGAGATATCTATAAGTAGGCCTACTGATTACTTGATCAGAGTTATGAGCTCCATTAGATGAGTCTAGTACTCTGGGTGAACCAGGCAAAGGTAAGCAAACCAAAGTCATAATATATATATATATATAGGCCTACATTATATAGAAATATAGACATAGATGAATATATAGATAGATAGATAAGGAGATATATAAAAAGCTTAGGTGCATCATAGTACTACTTTTGGAAGCAGAGTTCTTTGAAGGAAAAGACTTATGTTAGTCAGAGCCCTTATACATTTTAACCACATCTTTATAAGGGTCAGCAGTGATAAGTGAATACAAAATTAGAGTTTACTCTCTCTCTCTCTCTCTCTCTCTCTCTCTCTCTCTCTCTCTCTCTCTCTCTCTCTCTCTCTCTCTCTCTCAACAAACTATACAAATTAGGAGAATGTTGAAAGTAAATAATTACTCTGAATATTTTATTGAGTTTTATGGCCGTTATAAATGGGGTTTTGACATATTGCTAATATATATATATATATATATATATATATATATATATATATATATATATATATATATATATATATATAAGAATTTTGTTGTTACTATTCGGTTATAAAGTAAGAATCTCCCCTATATTATAAAGAGGAAATGTCTGCCTATACAAACACACACACACACACACACACAAACATATATATATATATATATATATATATATATATATATATATATATATATACATATTTATATATATATATATATATATATATATATATATATATATATATAAACTAGTGTCCATGACCCATAAAAAATTATTGCTAATTATCCAGATAAATTAACACCTTTACCAGGGTATGGTCAATCCCCCTCTCTTCTATCCGAGGGACAGGGAGAGACCTATAGCAGTAAGCCTATAGCTAAGCGTGATCGGAAGTAAATGTCTAAACAAGCTCTTTAGTAGCTTGTAATAATAATAATAATAATAATAATAATAATAATAATGATAATAATAATAACACCCTCAGAAACAACAATCTCCCACAAATTGCTGAAACTGCCGTGTTGTAGTACTGTTAGGAAATGGGTTGATTATAGATTGTCTTACCTTATGTAACGTTGTAGTAGTAGTAGTAGTAGTAGCAGTAGTAGTAGTAGTAGTAGTAGTAGGAGGATGAATAAACAAAACTTTAAGCATTATCACCCATAAGTTAGATTCTTTGATAACAAATTGATTACGCAAGAAATCTCTCTCAATATTATTATTATTATTATTACAACCCTAGTTGGAAAAGCAGGATGCTATAAGCCCGGATGACCTCAACAGGGAAAATAGCCCAGTGAGGAAAGGAAACGGGAAAAATAAAATATTCTAAAAAAAGTAACAACATTAAAATAAATGTTTTCTATATAAACTAAAAAAACTTTAACGTAACAAGTGGAAGAGAAATAAGACAGAACTATGTGCCCGAGTGTACCCTCAAGCAAGAGAACACTAACCTTAGACAGTGGAAGACCATGGTACAGGAGGCTATGAGTCTTTTTGTAGTTTATCTATGACATATTTGTTTTTGATGTTGTTAATAGTTTATAGGCTATATGACATGTTTGTTTTGACGTTGTTACTTATTTTAGAATGATTTATTGTTAATTTGTTCTCTTCATTTATTTATTTCCTTATTTCCTTTCCTCACTGGGCTATTTTTCCCTGTTGGAGCCCCTGGGCTTATAGCTTCTTGCTTTTCCAACTAGGGTTGTAGCTTGGATAGTAATAATAATAATAATAACAGGGAAAATAGCCCAGTGAGGAAAGGAAACAAGGAAAAATAAAATATTTTAAGAAGAGCAACAATATTAAAATAAATATCACTTTATAAACTATGAAAAATTTAACAAAACAAGTGGAAGAGAAATAAGATATAAGATAGAAGTGTGCCCGAGTGTACCCTCAAGCAAGAGAACTCTAACCTTAGACAGTGGAAGACCAAGGTACAGGAGGCTATGAGTCTTTTTGTAGTTTATCTATGACATATTTGTTTTTGATGTTGTTACTTATTTTAGAATGATTTATTGTTAATTTGTTCTCTTCATTTATTTATTTCCTTATTTCCTTTCCTCACTGGGCTATTTTTCCCTGTTGGAGCCCCTGGGCTTATAGCTTCTTGCTTTTCCAACTAGGGTTGTAGCTTGGATAGTAATAATAATAATAATAATAATATAATTTTATAGTTTATATATGACGTTGTTAATAGTTTATATAGGACATATCTGCTTTGACGTTGTTACTGTTTTTAGAATGATTTACTGTTAATTTGTTCTCATCATTTCCTTATTTCCTTTCCTCACTGGGCTATTTTTCCCTGTTGGAGCCCCTGGGCTTATAGCTTCTTGCTTTTCCAACTAGGGTTGTAGCTTGGATAGTAATAATAATAATAATAATAGTTAATTTGTTCTCTTCATTTATTTATTTCCTTATTTCCTTTCCTCACTGGGCTATTTTTCCCTGTTGGAGCCCCTGGGCTTATAGCTTCTTGCTTTTCCAACCAGGGTTGTAGCTTGGATAGTAATAATAATAATAATAACAGGGAAAATAGCCCAGTGAGGAAAAGAAACAAGGAAAAATAAAATATTTTAAGAAGAGCAACAATATTAAAATAAATATCACTTTATAAACTATGAAAAATTTAACAAAACAAGTGGAAGAGAAATAAGATATAAGATAGAAGTGTGCCCGAGTGTACCCTCAAGCAAGAGAACACTAACCTTAGACAGTGGAAGACCAAGGTACAGGAGGCTATGCCCTATGGCACTAAGGAATGTCATTGAATGGGAATAAATATTTCGCGCTAAAATCCTCGTGAATTTCTTCACCGGCTGACAATGACGTTGGATTTCTCGGGAAGGTGACGCTGCATTTCCTGTGTACAGTATTTCTCTAAAAGGGTTATGCGAGGTGAACACTTAAGAGAAAAAAAAGATATTCTGTTTGTTCAATATGTTTTTGAATGAACTGGTTTCTTCCGACAGCGTTGAGGTGAGAGTAAATATTCAGTCGTTGAAGAACAAGGTTTGTTTACATCGCATTTCTTATAAGTTACTAGATATTATGAGGTGTTTATCTACTTAAGGTTTAGATTATCTTAGGAGTTTTTAGATATTTTTAATGACAGGAACATCTAATATATATATTTTTTAATGTAATCACCACTTACTGACGCTGTTTTTCCGTAAAAATACAGTTTGAAGAACAAGGTTTATTTACATCGCATTTCTTATGAGTTACTAGATATTATGAGGTGTTTACTTAAGGTTTAGATTATCTTAGGAGTTTTTAGATATTTTTAATGACAGGAACATTTAATATATATTTTTCTTTAATATAATTACCACTTTCTGACGCTGTTTTTTCCGTAAAAATAACAGTTTGAAGAACAAGGTTTATTTACATCGCATTTCTTATAATTTACTAGATATTATGAGGTGTTTACTTAAGGTTTAGATTATCTATAGGAGTTTTTAGATATTTTTAATGACAGGAACATTTAATATATATATTTTTTTAATGTAATCACCACTAACTGACGCTGTTTTTCCGTAAAAATAACAGTTTGAAGAACAAGGTTTATTTACATCGCATTTCTTATGAGTTACTAGATATTATGAGGTGTTTTTCTACTTAAGGTTTAGATTATTTTAGTTTTTTTAATAGTTTTAATAACAGGAAAATTTTATATTTTTGTTTAAATGTAAGCATCACTCCCTATGCTGTTTTTTCCGTAAAAATAACAGTCGAACGAGTTTGAAAAGTTTGACTGTTGAAAGCACTCAAAAGTCAGTGGCCGGCCGGGCCCAGGTTCCCTCAGTGAGACTCCTAAAACTGTTTGTTTGAACAATGGTGCTTCCGATATCATTAAGGACAATATATGTCAGTCAGGATATATATATCTCTCTTCCCTAAACAAAGATCGTGTCAGCCCTCAGGTGTGTGTGTGAGTGACCGAAAAAGGATTTGCGGAACGAGGAAGTTGAATGTTACGGGTTAGAGAAAAAGGGTAAATACAGACAGATGTTGTTTGCATATTTCGTTAGACAACACGTGAGAGAGAGAGAGAGAGAGAGAGAGAGAGAGAGAGAGAGAGAGAGAGAGAGAGAGAGAGAGAGAGAGGAAGTGGATATTCACAGCATGTTTTTAGGTATTATTATTATTATTATTATTATTATTATTATTATTATTATTGTCGTTTTTATTCATACCATTTTTATTTTTTATTTTCTATCAGTATTTTGATTTTATTATTGATATTGTGATATAGGATATTCATGTTGTTATTATGCTTATGTCATCTACATGATACTTGCTCAAGAGAGAGAGAGAGAGAGAGAGAGAGAGAGTTTATATATATATATATATATATATATATATATATATATATATATATATATTATGTATATATATATATATATATATATATATATATTTATATCTATATATATATATGTATATATATACAGTATATATATATATATATATATATATATATATATATATATATATATATATATATATAAAATCACCATCATAAGTGAAATATACGTGTTTATAATTATACACACACACACACTCATATATATATGTATATATATATATATATATATATATATATACTGTATATATATATATATATATATATATATATATATATTATGTATATACATATATATATATATATATATTTATATCTATATATATGTATATATATACAGTATATATATATGTATATATATATATATATATATATATATATATATATATAATCACCATCATAAGTGAAATACATGTTTATAATTATACACACGCACACTCATATATATATATATATATATATATATATATATATATATATATTGTATATATATATATATATATATATATATATATATATATTATTACTAGCCAAGCTACAACCCTAGTTGGAAAAGCAAAATACTATAAGCCCAAGGGCTCCAACAGGGAAAAATAGCCCAGTGAGGAAAGGAAACAGTGAAATAAATAAACGATATAAGAAGTAATGAAAAATTAAAATAAAATATTTTTAAGAAAACATATATGTGTGTATACATATTTATATGAATGCATATGTATATATATATATATATATATATATATATATATATATATATATATATATATATATATATACATAAACACATGTATTTTTCTTTATGTATGAAATGCTGTACGTAGAGAGTTATGGGGTCTTTTGACTGGCCAGACAGTACTAAATTGGATCCTTCTTTCTGGTTACGGTTCATTCCTTTTGCCTACACAGTACACATACACACTGAGTAGTCTGGCCTATTCTTTACACATTCTCCTCTGTCCTCATACACCTGACAACACTGAGATTACCAAACAATTCTTCTTACATCACTGTTATTGTTCAGTGGCAACTTTTCTCTTGGTAAGGGTAGAAGAGACCTTTTAGCTATGGTAAGCAGCTCTTCTAGGAGAGGGACACTCCAAAATCAAACCATTCTTCTCTAATCTTGGGTAGTGACATAGCCTCTGTACCATGGGCTTCCACTGCCTTCTAGGTTAGAGTTCTCTTGCTTGAGGGTACACTGTTGCACACTATTCTATCTTATTTTCCTTCGTTTCCTTTCCTCACTGAGCTATTGTCCCTGTTGGAGCCCCTAGGCTTATATAAGCATCCTGCTTTTCCAACTCCTTCCACTGTCCTCTGGGTTAGAGTTCTCTTGCTTGAGGGTACACTGTTGCACACTATTCTATCTTATTTTCCTTCGTTTCCTTTCCTCACTGAGCTATTGTCCCTGTTGGAGCCCCTGGGCTTATATAAGCATCCTGCTTTTCCAACTCCTTCCACTGTCCTCTGGGTTAGAGTTCTCTTGCTTGAGGGTACACTTGGGCACACTATTCTATCTTATTTTTCTTTGTTTCCTTTCCTCACTGAGCTATTGTCCCTGTTGGAACCCCTGGGCTCATAGCATCCTGCTTTTCCAACTAGGGCTGTAGCTTAGCAAGTAATAATAATGATAATAATAATTGCGTCTCGGTCTAGAGTCTGTAGACTCATCTAGACTTATGATCTCGTCCCACTCCACAAGTAATAATGATAACAATAATAATTGCGCTTAGAGTCTAGACTCTCTAGAGTCTGTAGACTCATCTAGACTTATGATCTCGCCCACTCCAACAGCATCCTTGAACTTACACGATTAAACAGAAATTGTTGTGAAACTTATTTGCGAAACTTTTTAATCTGCATAACGGAAGATTTCCTGAAACTACGCTATAAATGTACTGTTTTAAGTACCAGTGAACTTGCTTTCACAGTGAGTTCTAGACACGCGTCTGTCTGAGCTCAGAGATTTCGTTTGTTTTGGGCTGAAGGGTGGAAAGCCATAGGCTGTCAATCATAATTTCATTCACTTTATCGTTTATGTAATTATGTTAATTTGTTTATTGACTTTTATCAATGAGTATAATTATGATTGTTATGAGAATGTTTTGGTGAATGTAGGAAGTTGGGACAGGGGTAAACATTATTATTATTATTATTATTATTATTATTATTATTATTATTATCGACGTGAATGTAGTTAGTTGGGACAGAGGTAAAATTTATTATTATTACTATTATTATTATTATTATTATTATTATTATCATTAATAATTCTATTATTATTATTATTATTATTGATATTATTATTATTATTATTATTATTATTATTATTATTATTATTGTTGCTGTTATTATTATTATTATTATTATTATTATTATTAATATCATTATTATTGTTGTTGTTATTATTATTAATTTCATTATTATTATTGTTATTAATTTTATTATTATTATTATTATCATTATTATTAATTTCATTATATTATTATTAATTTTATTATATTATTATTATCATTATTATTATTATTCGTTTATGCAATTATGTTTTTTTATATACTTCTATCAATGTATATAATTATAATTGTTATAAGAATGTATGGGGTGAATGTAGGAAGTGGTCAACTTTTTTATTATTTGACAATTTAATTTTCCTTACGGAGAAGTAGTTGTTTATTTTGGTATGAAATTTATTAATAAGAAGCTAGTTTTACGATTTAAGAAATATGATTTAATGTTACTTAACCAGGAGTAAAGCCATTTGGAAAGGAAACAAGATTGGACCAAGGTTTGCCATAGCACACCTATAGCCAATTTTTTTTTTTTTAGCGTGGCAGATTTGCACCGACTCGCAGGGCTACCCTTTTAGCTCGGAAAAGTTTCCTGATCGCTGATTGGTTGGACGAGATAATTCTAATCAATCAGCGATCACGAAACTTTTCCGAGCTAAAAAGGCACCGCTGCGAGTCGGTGCAATTGCGCCTCATTAAAAGAAATTGGCTATAGTCGGATATGGCTCTTGGGTTAGGTTTGGTGAGGAACCCTAAGTTAGAGCATTTGAAATTTTTGGGTTTTCAGTCATAATTTCTGAAATGTTAAATCCAGACGAACTATCTTGGGTTAGAGTTCTCTTGCTTGAGGGTACACTCGGCCTCTATACTATCTTATTTTTCTTCCTCTTGTTTTGTTAATGTTTTTATAGTTTATATAGGAGATATTTATTTTAATGTTACTCTTCTTAAAATATTTCATTTTTCCTTGTTTCCTTTCCTCGCTGGGCTATTTTCCCTGTTAGAGCCCTTGGGCTTATAGCATAATGCTTTTCCAACTAGGGTTGTAGCTTAGCAAGTAATAATAATAATAATAATAATAATAATAATAATAATACGATTTTTTGGTTTATTTATTTATTCGTTACACAATACTTTTTTTTTCTATAATCTTTTTATATAGAAAAGTTTTAAATTTTTTCGAAGTTATATTTTAAAAATGTGATCGAAATAATTTAGTAAGCAGATATAATAGTTTTCTATTTTTCATCCATTAATTTTATGTACGCCAAAAGCACCTGGCATATTTATATTTCATTAAATAAAGAGGCCGATGGAAGGGGCAATTTAGTGTAGTCATGAAAGAACATGAATGAACGTATTTCATTTACTACGAAGGAAGAAATGAATGAACGTATTTACTACGAAGGAAGAACATGAATGAACGTATTTCGTTTACTACGAAGAAGAACATGAATGAACGTATTTCATTTACTACGAAGGAAGAACATGAATGAACGTATTTCCTTTACTACGAAGGAAGAACATGAATGAACGTATTTCGTTTACTACGAAGGAAGAACATGAATGAACGTATTTCATTTACTACGAAGAAAGAACATGAATGAACGTATTTCGTTTACTACGAAGGAAGAACATGAATGAACGTATTTCATTTACTACGAAGAAAGAACATGAATGAACGTATTTCATTTACTACGAAGAAAGAACATGAATGAACGTATTTCCTTTACTACGAAGGAAGAA
>NC_090744.1:115402543-115405043 GCF_036898095.1 Palaemon carinicauda | reverse complement strand
TATTATTATTATTATTATTATTATAATCTTTACTATTATTATTAATTATTGTCATTATCATCATTATTATTTTCTATTACTATTATTATTATTATAATTGTTATTATTATTATTATTATTATTTTTTATTACTATTATTATCATCATTATTATTATTATTATTATTATTATTATTATTATTATTATAATCCTTACTATTATTATTAATTATTATCATTATCATCATCATTATTATTATTATTATTATTATTATTATTATTATTATTATTATTATGACCAGACTGTTAAAAATGTAATTAATTTAGGATAGCTAACTAGAACCTTTTAGCTCAGAAAAGTTTCCTGCTATCTGATTGGTTAGAATATTCTTGTCCAACCAATCAGCGATCAGGAAACTTTTCCGAGCTTAAAGGGCACCGCTGCGAGTGGGTGCAAATGCGCCTCACAGAAAGGAATTGACTATAGAACCTTATTTACATTTATATTAGTAACGTTGGTTATGTCACAACACGGTTCCTTAATCATCATCATGGTGACTTAATATTCATAATTATTAAAAAAATATATATTTAAACAGTCAACCATTTAGTTAATTATACGTTGAATTATAAAATCTATGCAAAGGAAATGTCGAGAGCAGGGTTGCCATTCGTACGATAATTTTCGTACATGTACGATTATTTTGGGTACGATACACTATACATACCTTAGGTATATACAATGTATATGTGTGTGTGTTTAATTAAACAATTATACTAAAATATTTTGAAATAAGTCAATCATACAGTAATACAGTAATTATACAGTAATACAGTAATTATACAGCAATACAGTAATTATATTGAAACTGTGTATGATAATTCTGGTTGAAAAACGACAATTTTAAAGCTCATGTACGACAATCCAGTCGAAATAACCTGGCAATCTGGTCGAGAGGAAACGGGATTCTCAAAGAAAACGGGTGAATGTGCAATAGAAAACGGGATTCTCTGGTCGTGTCTTCTCTTCCATCTTTCTCTCCAACCTCTTCTTAATTTACTTCATACTGCAATTACTCAATAACTGAATGGCCTCCCAGGGCCCGGTGCTTGGTCTTATATTCAATATCGAAATTTCTAACATATTAACCCTTTTACCCCCGGGGTATTTGGAAATTTCCAACCCTTAACCCCCAAGGGGTTATTTTTTTCCTAGCACATTTTGCAGTATATATTTTTTAAATTGCTCTAACAGGCTTAATTTTTGTCATAGAGAGGTCAGGTTGGTCTCATTCTCTTGGAAAATGCCTGAATTTTCTCGAAAAATTATCAAAAAATATGAAAAACAAATTTTTATAGCATTTTTTTGCAAGGACGTACCGGTACGTCGATGGGGGTAAAGGGATGGCTTTTGTGAAACGTACCAGTACGTCCTTTGGGTGTAAAACAGAGGAATAATTATATTACTTATATTATTTTGCAGTTTTAAATGTTCAAAAACTTATAAACTTAGATATAGCTAGTATGGATGTTAATGAATATGGAAAATTACTGAACATTTAAAATATTTTGGTTTTAAATTATATATGGGTAAAAATATTGATTTTGGCTTTGAATGATATATGGGAAAAATAATTTATTTTGGCTTTAAATAATGTATAGGTAAAAATATTGATTTTGCTTTGAATAATATATGGACAAAATAATTTATTTTGGCTTTAAATAATATATAGGTAAAAATATTGATTTTGGCTTTGAATAATATATGGGAAAAATTGTTTATTTTGGCTTTAAATAATATATAGGTAAAAATATTGATTTTGGCTTTGAATAATATATAGATAAAATAATTTATTCTGGCTTTAAATAATGTATGGGTAAAGATATTAATTTTTCCTGTGAATAATATATGGACAAAATGATTTATTTTGGTTTTAAATAATATATGGGTAAAAATATTGATTTTGGATTTGAATAATATATGGATAAAATAATTTATTTTGGCTTTAAATAATATATGGGTAAAAATATTGATTTTGGATTTGAATAATATATTGGCAAAATTGTTTATTTTGTCTTTAGATAATGTATGGGTAAAGATATTAATTTTGCCTGTGAATAATATATGGACAAAATGATTTATTTTGGCTTTAAATAATATATGGGTAAAAAAATTTATTTCGGCTCTGAATAATATATGGACAAAATAATTTATTTTGGCTTTAAATAATATATAGGTAAAAATATTGATTTTGGCTTTGAATAATATATGGGAAAAAATATTTAATTTGGCTTTAAGTAATATATGGATAAAAATATTGATTTTTGCTTTGAATAATATATGGGAAAAATAATTTATTTTGGCTTTAAATAATGGATGGGTAAAGATATTAATTTCGCTTTTGAATAATATATGGACAAAATGATTTTTTTTAACTTTAAATAATATATGGGTAAAGATATTAATTTTGCCTGTGAATAATATATGGACAAAATAATTTATTTGGGATTTAAATAATATA
>NC_090744.1:115387543-115390043 GCF_036898095.1 Palaemon carinicauda | reverse complement strand
TTATATATATATATATATATATATATGTGTGTGTGTGTGTGTAAAGCCTTTGAGTAACTATTAAGATAAATTCATTCTTCGATCCTCAGTCAAAATAAAGTCCGTTCTTTCTCTGATCATGCTGTGATGACGTCACACATTTCCATTCCTTTCCCTTTCTTTTTTTTCTTTGAAGAAAGAGCCCGTGCTTGCGCAATACCACTCTTAATTTCACAAGACCAAGAACAGTTACAATGTCGTCCTTACTTCCCTTATATTGTCTAAACTCATTCCGTTTCTTAATCGTTGGTTTTCCGTCTTTTTGTGTTTTACAAAATATTTGCATTCTTTGATACCTGACCGAATAAAGAGCCCGTGCTTTTGCAATGTTAATTCAAAACAACAACAACAAAATTGGTATTCATTGATCATGCTACTGTAAAAGTTTAGATTTCCAACGATTTTTTTTTTTTTTTCTTTTTTTTTTTTTTTTGTGTTGAACAGGCTGACATAGGTATCTCTTTATATATTTTTTTTTTGTTGAACAGGCTGACATAGGTATCTCTCTATATTTTGTTGTTGTTTGTTGTTGTTGAACAAGGCTGACATAGGTATCTCTTTATATATATTTTTTTTCTGTTGTTGAACAGGCTGACATAGGTATCTCTTTATATTTTTTTTTTGAACAGGCTGACATAGGTATCTCTTTATATATATATATATATTTTTTTTTTTGAACAGGCTGACATAGGTATCTCTTTATATATTTTTTTTTTATAAAAAAGATGATTTATTCGTGTGACTGTTCTTAAAGTGTCTTATTTCAAGTGTTCATTACTTCCCATGTACTTTAATAATGTTCTTGTTTCCTTTCCTCACTGGGCTATTTATTCCTGTTGGAGCCCTTGGGCTTATAGCATCCTGTTTTTCCAACTAGGGTTATAGCTTAACATTCACTGATCATGCTACTTTAAAAGTTCAGAATTTCCGTGAATGTTCTTATGGTGAACAGGCTGACATAAGTCTCTTTTTATAGTTCATAATAATAATAATAATAATAATAATAATAATAATAATAATAATTATAATAATTTTACATCATATTTTGTTCGGTTTCCTTTCCTCGCTGGGCTATTTTTCCCTGTTGGAGCCCCTGTTCTTATAGCATCCTGCTTTTCCAACAAGAGTAGTAGCTTAGCTCATAATAATAATAATAATAATAATAATAATAATAATAATTTTACATCATAATTTGTTCGGTTTCCTTTCCTCACTGGGCTATTTTTCCCTGTTGGAGCCCTTGTGAGGCTTTTAGCACCCTGCTTTTCCATTATAATAATAATAATAATAATAATAATAATAATAATAATTTTACATCATATTTTGTTCGGTTTCCTTTCCTCACTGGGCTATTTTCCCTGTTGGAGCCCCCTGTTGTTATAGCATCCTGCTTTTCCAACAAGGGTAGTAGCTTAATTTATAATAATAATAATAATAATAATAATAATAGTAATAATAATATTACATCATGTTATGTTTAATAATAATAATAATAATAATAATAATTTTACATCATATTTTGGTCGGTTTCCTTTCCTCACTGGGCTATTTTTCCCTGTTGGAGTCCTCATTGGGGCTTATAGCATCCTACTTTTCAAAATATAGCATCCTGCTTTTCAAACAAGGGCAGTAGCTTAACTAATAATAATAATAATAATAATAATAATAATAATAATGATAATTATAATAATAATGATGAAGATAATAATAATAATAATAATAATAATAATAATAATAATAATAATAATTTCACGTGTTTTGTTCGGTCATGAGACTAACGCCATAAACCTCTTATTTCAAGGATAGCCGAATGTTGGTATCAGCAGACGTCTAGACCTATTTATGAAATTAAGATAGACATAATCTCCTTAATGTTTGGTTTGGTCGAATTTTACATTTGTAAACACGGTCGTTTAGATGATAAACTTCGTGTGTGTAGATATTTAACTTATGTCAATATAGGGGGTCTTAGAGAGAGAGAGAGAGAGAGAGAGAGAGAGAGATTGTCTTTCTTTATTATGTTGATATGGCCACAGTCATATATATATATACATATATATATATATATATATGTATATATATATATATATATATAAATATATATATATTATATATATATATATATATATCTGTATATATATATATATATATACACACACACACACATATATATATATATAAAATATATATATATATATATAATATATATATATATATATATATCTATATCTCTCTCTCTCTCTCTCTCTCTCTCTCTCTCTCTCTATATATATATATATACATATATATATATATATATACATATATATATATATATATATGATTCAAGTTTGGCAAAATCCGTTATTTTAGCAATATTGCATATTTTCGGTGTTCATATTATTATTATTATTATTATTATATTATTATCAAATGCTAAGCTACAACCCTAGTTGGAAAAGCAGGATGCTATAAGCCCAGT
>NC_090744.1:115371024-115383524 GCF_036898095.1 Palaemon carinicauda | reverse complement strand
TTTTCGTCTGCTCCAAAATTTGTTATGCTTATTATGTGCTTAATATTGTTGAGAGAGAGAGAGAGAGAGAGAGAGAGAGAGAGTCTTAACTCAATCACGCACAAATTATACTGAATATACATTCATTCCTATTCGTGAAAAATCACAAGTACGGATCACTTAGGCTCTCTATTATCTAACCTATGAATCAAAATTCTAATCCACCAACCATTGTTCTCTAGTCTTGGGTAGTGCTATAGCCTCTGTACCGTGGCCTTCAACTGTCTTGGGTTAGAGCTCTCTTGCTTGAGGATACACTCGGGCACACTATTCTATCTAATTTCTCTTCCTCTTGTTTTGTTGAAATTTTTATTGTTTATATAGGAAATATTTATTTTAATTTATTACTATTCGTAAAATATTTTATTTTTCCTTGTTTCCTTTCCTCACTGGCTATTTTCCCTGTTGGGGCCCCTGGGCTTATAGCATGCTACCTTTTCAACTAGGGTTGTAGCTTAGCATTTAATAATAATAATAATAATAATAATAATAATAATAATAATAATATAGGAAATATTTATTTTAATGTTATTACTATTCTTAAAATATTTTATTTTTCCTTATTTCCTTTCCTCACTGGGCTATTTTCCCCTGTTGGGGCCCCTGGGCTTATAGCATGCTACCTTTCCAACTAGGGTTGTAGCTTAGCATTTAATAATAATAATAACAATAATAATAATATATGATATAGGAAATATTTATTTTAATATTATTACTATTCTTAAAATATTTTATTTTTCCTTGTTTCCTTTCCTCACTGGGCTATTTTCCCTGTTGGGGCCCCTGGGCTTAAAGCATCCTACTTTTCCAACTAGGGCTGTAGCTTAGCATTTAATAATAATAATAATAATAATAATAATAATATAGGAAATATTTATTTTAATGTTATTACTATTCTTAAAATACTTCATTTTTTCCTCGTTCCCTTTCCTCACTGGGCTATTTGCCCTGTTGGGGCCCCCTGGGCTTAAAGCATCCTACTTTTCCAACTAGGGTTGTAGCTTAGCATTTAATAATAATAATAATAATAATAATAATAATAATAATAATAATAATAATAATATAGGAAATATTTATTTTAATGTTATTACTATTCTTAAACTATTTTATTTATCCTCGTTTCCTTTCCTCACTGGGCTATTTTCCCTGTTAGGGCCCCTGGGCTTATAGCATGCTACTTTTCCAACTAGGGTTGTAGCATAGCATTTAAGAAGAAGAAGAATAATAATAATAATAATAATAATAATAATAATAATAATATAGGAAATATTTATTTTAATGTTATTACTATTCTTAAAATATTTTATTTTTCCTTATTTCCTTTCCTCACTGGGCTATTTTCCCTGTTTGGGGCCCCTGGGCTTAAAGCATCCTACTTTTCCAACTAGGGTTGTAGCTTAGCATTTAATAATAATAATAATAATAATAATAATAATAATAATAATAATATAGGAAATATTTATTTTAATGTTATTACTATTCTTAAAATATTTTATTTTTTCCTCGTTTCCTTTCCTCACAGGGCTATTTTCCCTGTTGGGGCCCCTGGGCTTATAGCATCCAACTTTTCCAACTAGGGTTGTAGCTTAGCATTTAATAATAATAATAATAATAATAATAATAATATAGGAAATATTTATTTTAATGTTATTACTATTCTTAAAATATTTTATTTTTCCTCGTTTCCTTTCCTCACTGGGCTATTTGCCCTGTTGGGGGCCCCTGGGCTTTATAGCATCCTACTTTTCCAACTAGGGTTGTAGCTTAGCATTTAATAATAATAATAATAATAATAATAATAATAATAATAATAATAATAATAAGAGGAAAATATTTATTTTAATGTTATTACTATTCTTAAAATATTTTATTTTTCCTCGTTTCCTTTCCTCACTGGGCTATTTGCCCTGTTGGGGGCCCCTGGGCTTATAGCATCCTACTTTTCCAACTAGGGTTGTAGCTTAGCATTTAATGATAATAATAATAATAATAATAATAATAATGTCGTTAATGTTTAGGAGACCATTCAGAGAGCGTAATCAATGTCTGACACTGACGTTAGTACTTAGTAATGACGGGTTATTTAATAACTGCTTTGGTACGAAAAGAACATGTGTGCAAAGTTGGTACCTCAAATATCAGATCTATTTATATTCCTCTACATTTATGGGAATACCTTAACTCAGGATTCACAGATGACATAGTTGTATTTAGTCAATTTCTTTTAGCGATGCAGATTTGCACCGACTCGCAGCGGTGCCCTTTTATTATTATTATTATTATTATTATTTGCTAAGCTACAACCCTAGTTGGAAAAGCAGAATGCTATAAGCCCAGGGGCCCCACACATGGAAACTAGCCCAGTAAGGAAAGGAAAGGAAAGAAAAAATAAAATATTTTAAGAAGAGTAACAACATGGAAAGAAGGAAAAATAAAATATTCTAAAGAAGAGTAACAACATTAAAATAAATATTTCCCTATATAAACTTAGCTCGGAAAAGTTTCCTGATCGCTGATTGGTTGGACGAGATAATTCTAACCAATCAGCGATCAGGAAAATTTTTCCGAGCTAAAAGGGGCACCGCAAATCTGCCTCGATAAAAGAAATGGACTATAGTTGCATTTAGTGAATCATGGTAAAAATTGTAAAAGATGATAGATTTGAAGAAAGCAGAAATGTAGGTCTGAAAATGAATATGAGTAAAACTAGGATTATGTTCAATGAAAATACGAGTTATTAACGAACCTATAGAATTTTTTCATGAATATACTTACTTAGGACAGACAGTAAGTGTTTCTCCAGGACACGAGACCGAAATTAAAAGAAGGATAAGCATTGGATGGAGAGCTTTTGGTAAAACAAAAATGAGATTATGAAAAGTAAATGACACTTTCTCTAAAAAGAAAAGTACTTGAGCAGATAGTCCAACCAGTATTAACGTATGCATCAGAAACTTGGAGCCTTACTAAAGCTTTAGAACCTAAGCTAGTTACAACTCAAAGAGCTATGGAAAGAATAATAATGGGAATAACAATACGAGACAGAAAAAGAGCAACATGAATACGAGAACAAACTAAAGTAGAGGATATTCTAACATGTAAGAAAAAGAAATGGACATGAGCAGGACATATAAGGAGAATGACAGATATATGGACATCAAGAATAACAGAATGGGTCCCTAGGGATTGTAAAATGAGTAGAGGAGGGAAGAGAAGACAATGGATTGACGAACCAAGAAAGTTTACGGGTGTGGACTGACATAGATCATAAGCAGACGCAAGTGGAGGGACATGTCTGAGGCCTTTGTTCTGCAGTCGTCTAGTAACGGCTGATAATTATGATGAAAGTTGTGGTAGTTTTAGTTACATGTAATATCAGTTGTACTGATATTCATTTTCTAATCTTGGCAGGATTTCGTTTGCTCTAAGCATCCACATTTGACAGTAAACAAAGACAACCGTATGTCTACAGTATGCTCTCTCTCTCTCTCTCTCTCTCTCTCTCTCTCTCTCTCTCCCAAGGTAAAGACCGAAAAGTGGGACAGGTACCCATCAAAGGTATAAAAAAAAGAGCCAAAAAAAGATGGGCACATCTCCAAAAGAAGCAAAATAATTGAGGTCCTTGGGCTATTGCCAACCCAAGATGCACTCAATTCTCTCTCTCTCTCTCTCTCTCTCTCTCTCTCTCTCTCTCTCTCTTTCTCTCTCTCTCTCTCTCTCTCTCTCTCTCTCTCACAACTGAATCCAACTACGTATTTGATAAACATTAAAATATCAATCAGATAATGAATTGGAATGACCAAGGTCCGGCAAGTATTTGAATTTAATCAAATAAAATATTTTTTATATCAATTATGGAAAATTATAATAAAAACACACCAAACAGACGTAAAATGACGTCACTTCAAAAAAAAAAAAAAAAAAAAAAAAACGCAACGAGGACACCAGCTTAGATTTTTACTCTTTATTTAGTTAATAAAAATAAATTTTAATCTTCAATATTCCTCATAAAACTGAGAGAGAGAGAGAGAGAGAGAGAGAGAGAGAGAGAGAGAGAGACTGCCTCCCTCCACGCACAATGACGTCACAAGACAAAAACAAAAGCCTGGAGTTTAGCAGACGACGACGACCACAGAATGTAAACAAGGCCTCAAGGCGGGGCGGGCCTGCCTCAAGGCAAATCGTAGTGCGCCTGCGCCATTAGATAGTGGGGCAAATTATCTCAAGAAACAAATACATCAAGGACTTAAAGTGTGGATACAACTTTACCCAATATTAATTCAAGATAAAAAAATCAGTTGGTGTGTAGATACAATTTCACCCAACTTTTCATTAATTTTGGAATATAAAGAAGCAGATGGTGACAATGTCCAAGAAACTTATTCGTTAAAATTGAACCATATACATTAGTCTAATATATTCATGGAATTATTACAATTATAATACATTAAAAAATGTTCATTATTATTATAATTATTATTATTATTACATACATGAATCGTGTATTAGTCCAGATATATATGCAGTTTTCGTGAAATTTATTAGTGATCTAACATTAATAAAATCACCCAGATGAATACGCCAATTATATATATATATATATATATATATATATAATATATACAATATATATATATATATATATATATATGTATGTATATGGATAAATATCAACACATCGTGTTCAAATAGAAATAAATTTCTACCTCATACTTGGGATCGAACGCTAGCCCTGGCCTTTCATTAGAAGGGGCTAGCGTTCGATCCCATGTATGTATATATATATATATATATATGTATATATATATATATATATATATAATAGCTAGGCTTTGACCCTAGTTGGAAAAAACAAGATGATATAAGCCCAAGGACTCCAACAATGATAAATAGCCGAGTGAGGAAGGGAAACTTAAGGAAATAAATAAACTACAAGAGAAGAATAAACAATAAATAAATAAATACATATGTACATACATATACTGTATATATATAAATATATATAAATATATATATATATATATAAATATATATAAATATATAATATATATAAATATATATATATATATAAATATATAATATATATATATATATATATATATATTATATATATATATATATATATATTATATATATATATATAATGTCTGTATAGCCAAAGCCTTAATCTCTCAATATGGAGAGAGAGAGAGAGAGAGAGAGAGAGAGAGAGAGAGAGAAGACAAAAAAGACTAGGTATCACTAGCACTTAGAAGCAGTATATCATATTAAAAATGAGAGAGAGAGAGAGAGAGAGAGAGAGAGAGAGAGAGAGAGTGTTATGTAATATTTTAAGTGCTGCTTTATAACACAAGAATGGCAAAAAAATATCAGTATGTTGTGTGGAGAGAGAGAGAGAGAGAGAGAGAGAGAGAGAGAGTGTTCAGGTCACGGCTAAAGAGCACCAAGCTGTACTCGAGCGATAATTCGAGTCCTCGCTTTTGTTACTAAGCACCAGTCCAATTGTATCGGTTTTATGGGATTCCTTACGCTAGTGTCTTGTACTTTGAAGACTTGAATATTTATTAACATGAAAATTGTTAACTGGCAACTAATTAAGATATCCATGTGACTTAGATAGTGTTCATTCATATATAGTATAAATAAATAAATGAATTATATATATAATATATATATATACATATATATGTACTGTATATATACATAATATATATATATATATTTATATATCTCATATATATATTATATATATATATATATATCTCATATATATATTATATATATATATATCTCATATATATATTATAAATATATATATATCTCATATATATATTATAAATATATATATCTCATATATATATTATATATATATATATATATATCTCATATATATATTATATATATATCTCATATATATATTATATATATATCTCATATATATATTATATATATATCTCATATATATATTATATATATATCTCATATATATATATTATATATATATCTCATATATATATATTATATATATATCTCATATATATATATTATATATATATCTCATATATATATTATATATATATCTCATATATATATTATATATATATATCTCATATATATATTATATATATATATATCTCATATATATATATATATATATATCTCATATATATATATATATATATATATCTATCTCATATATATATATATATATATATCTCATATATATATATATATATATATATACTTTCAACTGGGCTCTACAAGGCACTAGAATAGTTGGAAGACCCAGCCCTTCATGGCTGAGGACTATGAAACTTCAAGTAGAAGATGATAAATGGAGAAGTATTATTTTAAAAGCTCAAGATAGAGACGACTGGCGAAGTTTAACCGAGGCCCTTTGCGTCAATAGGCGTAGGAGATGATTATGATGATGATGATGAATAAAATCATTGCAATGAAATAATGCAAAAAGTATATTTATTACTAATATTCAAAATTTTACATTGTGAAAAAGGAATAAGAAAGAATAATCTGTATTCATTTTTATTCAAAAAATTATACAAGGTGTATATCAACATCACTATATACCATTAAAATAATCTGTATCACGCTCACATTAAGCTATTAATGCAATGAAAAAAAAATACATTACCTATACAATAGAATACAACAGTTGGCGACAAGTCTACGACCCTATTTTAGCTTTATAAAAATACATCATAGGATCTTCATTCAAAATTCAAAATACAGTATTTTACTGGCACAACGTTATTTTAAAAATACTGATTGTGATAGCTGGTCTAATAAGTCTCATAAAACAAGCATCGAATATTTTATACTGTACTTTGAATTTGAAGTATAAAAAATAATTCACCAATCATCAAGATAAAAAAAAATCCCTAAATCTTTTATATTAATGGACATTATTTAGTTTAAGTCTTAAACAATCATATATTCAGTTACTTGTTACATTTCCACTGTAACATTTAAACTTAAAATGAAGAAATGGAATGATAAAATGTCTGAATAAAAAGTGCAAGTGAATGTAATGAAGATTAAACATGAATCATAAATAAATGGAATATGTAGTTACATCAATATGTTTATAATATACTTATTTCATTTCCTTTTATAAATGTTTTTAATAGCATAAACACATTGTTACATTCGTAGCACAAGAAATGTTTCTGCAATGCGCTCGTCACATATTAGCTAAGTACTCAACAGATAGAATTATAATATACTTATTTCATTTCCTTTTATAAATGTTTTTCCTTTTATAAATGTTTTTAATAACAAACATTTGGTTACATTCGTAGCACAAGAAATGTTTCTGCAATGCGCTCATCACATATTTTCTAAGTACTCAACAGATAGAATTATAATATACTTATTTAATTTCCTTTTATAAATGTTTTTAATAACAAACATTTGGTTACATTCGTAGCACAAGAAATGTTTCTGCAATGTGCTCATCACATATTAGCTAAGTACTCAACAGAATTGTAGATGTACAAGTACACATTTTATCAAAGTACAGATTAATTCCTGTCAAGTACTTGAAAATGTAGTGTTCAAATCATGTACTTGTGATGCATAATTAAAAATTCTTAGCTTAGTATGAAGGAAAAAGTACAGTCCTCGAAGTACTATAGCAGTACTATCTTCAAAGTACTATAGCAGTACTATCTTCAAAGTACTATAGCAGTACTATGACAAACACAAATTAAAGATATCTTGTAGTAAGACATACTCCCATTTCAGCAGATTGTTTCAAATCACAAAAGAACACCCTTTAAAAAAAAATTAACTATAGTCCATTTCTTTTAACGATGCATATTTGCACCGACTCGCGGCGGTGCCCTTTTAGCTCGGAAAAGTTTCCTGATCGCTGATTGGTTAGAATGATCTTGTTCAACCAACCAGCGATCCGGAAACTTTTCCCCGAGCTAAAAGGGCACCGCCGCGAGTCGGTGCAAATATGCATCGCTAAAAGAAATGGACTATAGTACCATAATATCCAACTCCTGTCGATATATAAACTCAACTTTTCACAATTGTATGCAATGCAATATCAAAACTGCATCAAAACTGCAATGTCGAAATACCAGGTGCAACTTGGTGAAACTCACAACAAACATTTGAACCTTCGTTTCATAAAATATTCAATAGAAACATTAAATCATATTTTAACATTTCGTTCCCATGAAGAAATCAAGAAGTTTTGAGTTCACAAAAAGCTGCCAGTCGTAGAAATACAAAAAAAGTTTCAGGGACCTTTGCTAGGACAGACCCATAATAACGTTCAAAGTAAAAAAATTTCAGGGACCTTGCTAGGACAGACCCATAATAACGTTCAAAGTAACAAAATTTCAGGGACCTTGCTAGGACAGACCCATAATGATGTTAAAAGTTAAAAATTTTCAGGGACCTTACTTGGAGAGACCCATAATAACGTTCAAAGTAAAAAAAATTTCAGGGACCTTGCTAGAACAGACCCATAATAACGTTCAAAGTAAAAAAATTTCAGGGACCTTGCTAGGACAGACCCATAATAACTTTCAAAGTAACAAATTTCAGGGACCTTGCTAGGACAGACCCATAATAACGTTCGAAGTAAAATATTTTCAGGGACCTTACTAGGACAGACCCATAACGTTCAAAGTAACAAATTTTCATTGACCTTGCTAGGACAGACCCATAATAACGTTCAAAGTAAAGAAATTTCAGTGACCTTGCTAGGACAGACCCATAATTTCGTTCAAAGTAAAAAATTTCAGGGCCCTTGCTAGGACAGACCCATAATAACGTTCAAAGTTAAAAATTTTCAGGGACCTTGCTAGGACAGACCCATAATAACGTTCAAAGTAAAATATTTTCAGGGACCTTGCAAGGACAGACCCATAATAATGTTAAAAGTTAAAAGTTTTCAGGGACTGCTAGGACAGACCCATAATAACGTTCAAAGTAAAAAATTTCAGGGACCTTGCTAGAACAGACCCATAATAACGTTCAAAGTAAAAAAAATTTCAGGGACCTTGCTAGGGCAGACCCATAATAACGTTCAAAGTAAAAATAATTCAGGGACCTTGCTAGGACAGACCCATAATAACGTTAAAATATTTTCAGGGACCTTGCTAGGGCAGACCCATAATGATGTTCAAAGTAAAACATTTTCAGGGCCCTTGCTAGGACAGACCCATAATAACGTTCAAAGTAACAAATTTTCAGGGACCTTACTTGGACAGACCCATAATATCGTTCAAAGTAAAAGTTAATTATTGAAGGCAGTTAAGCCAAGACTATAGAAAATTAACAATGTTAATTCACCTGAAAAAATAAAAAAATAAAAAATAAAAATTCACTAAGTAAAGACTAATTATTAGACAATTAAGCTAAGACTATGGAAAAAATTAAAAAATCAAAGGCTAATTATTAGACAATTAAGCCAAGACTACAACATATTAACAATGTTAATTCATCTAAAGAATTGAAAAAATCAAAGGCTAATTATTACAGACAATTAAGCCAAGACTATATAGCAAATTAACAATGTTAATTCATCTAGAAAGCATAGAAAAAATCAAAGACTACTTTCAAGTCATAGAAGTCTGTCCAACTACCGGATTTCCCTTAGCAAATAATAGTTTTATTTCAACATATCCGGTCACTTCTCTTACGCCTATTTCTGCTTATCCGGACTGAGCAAAATTTAATTATCCCTTATGAAAAAAAAACATCCCATTCATAATTTTACTCTTTAAATAACTCTCTCAGAAACTCTTCCATTCCGATGACATTGGCGAAGGAAGATTTTTCAACACCACCAACACATATCACATTAAGTTCTATAGACTTCTATGGTAGGTGTCTGCAATGTTAAAACTTTTGGATTTTAATATAAGATCAATCACAGAAACTTAAATAATTACTAACTACTTTCTTCTTACTGGGAAGATTTGAAAATAATCAAATTTCGAACCAGATTAATTCTTGTATTATATAAAAAATTCTCCTGGACATTTGAGCAAACTAAAATAAAAATTAGGGAAGATTTGAAAAAAAAAACCAGATTTCGAACCATACTAATTCTTGTATTATATATAAAAAATTCTCCTGGACATTTGAGCAAATGAAAATAAAAGTTAAGTACAGTAAACAGTTTTAACCCAAAATATCAAAAGGCTACCAGTTTTCAAAATACCGAATCAGGCACGACTGACAAATCACACAATTGAAAAAGAGATAACAGAGTGTATCACAGTCTTATTAAAACTAGACCAGTTTACTCTTGCCCATGTCGATAAAGGCCCATTGGAAAACCTTAAGCCTACACCAAGCCTACCACGGGTAGGAGTTTCTTGTTATAGAGACTATACCACCTTTAACTTCTCCCAAAACAGAGATAATACCACCTTTAACTTCTCCCAAAACAGAGATAATACCACCTTCAACTTCTCCCAAAACAATCTTCACCTGAAGTCACTATCAAAAAAACCTTTTCAGATCCATTTTCTTCTAACAGGAGATGCATCTATCCAATGCTTGTCAGTTTTCGTCAGTGCTTCCAGGTCAAGGCTTCTAGTTGCATTCATTAAACCAAAAGCACCAGAAGGTAGCACCTGTCTATAAGCTAAAAACAAGTAGCATTTAACAAATTTGTCTCCAGCAAGTAGTCTTTATGTCTACAAATATTATATTATAGAAAGAACACAATCTTTATCATAAGCTTCACAGCGGAAGCCACGATGTCTGGTAACTCATCAAAAGGGGTCCTGGAGTTCTTGCAAGTCCATCACTGACCCAAAAGCACCGAGTGAGCCCAGTGCCTCGAATATAAAGTTCCTTCGGCCCGTTCCTGTGCTCTCTTAGGATATGGAGCAGAGGCACTCGCACTCCTCCCGGGGCCTCCGACAGCTACTGCACCACCAATTCCTACTGGAGGGCTTCGTGTGCACCACCCCGAAGGAGCCAGAGGAGGATGGAGAAGACGAGGAGGAATCTGAGATATCTGAGCCGATGGAGGACTCCGAGGAGAGGTGGGTCCTTCCCCCGGAGGAGGCCACGCTTCCTGATCTGATGCCGATGGCCCGCCGGGAAGGATAGGAGGGCATGTGCATCCCGTAGGAGTAGGGACGGGAGGGCACGTCCGTGGGATGAGACTGGGCTCGTGGCATCACAATCATCTTGCTCTGGTGGGGGGAGAGACACTTCTGCTGTGGATGCTGCTGTTGCTGCTGTTGTTGCTGCTGTTGATGGTGGTGGTGATGGTGGTGGTGATGGTGGTTGTGATGATGAAGATGGTGATAATCCCCGTGGTCAGAATTAGGCATCCGGCACTGAAGGGAAATTTCAAAAATTTCAGGAAGGTCAGAGACTCACTTTTCTTTAGTTAAAAATTTCGAAAAATCAAAGTAAATTGTTAACCAGAACTGAAATTGAGCTAATTGTTATATAAAATATTTTATATAACTAGGGTAAATCTCACTAAATTATCAACCAGAACTGAAAATAAGCTAATCTTTATATAAAATATTTTACATAACAAGACTTTTCTTTAGTTAAAAATTTCGAAAAATCTCACTAAATTGTTATATAACCAGAACTGAAATTGAGCTAATCGTTATATAACAAATTTTGCATAACTCCAACTAATCTCGTTATATTACTAACCAGAACTGAAAATGAGCTAATCGTTATATAAAAATATCTTGCATAACAAGACTATTTTCTTTAGTTACAAATTCCGAAAAATGTCACTAAATTAATAACCAAAAACTGAAATTGAGCTACTAGTTACGTAAAACATTTTGCATAACAAGATTCACTTTTCTTTAGTTAAAAATTTCGAAAAATCTCACTAAATTGTTAACCAGAACTGAAATTGAGCTAATCGCTATATAAAACATTTTGCATAACAACAACCAATCTCGTTAAATTACTAACCAGAACTGAAAATGAGCTAATCGTTATATAAAAATATCTTGCATAAGACTCACTTTTCTTAGTTAAAAAATCCGAAAAATTTCACTAAATTAATAACCAAAAAATGAAATTGAGCTACTAGTTACGTAAAACATTTTGCATAACAAGATTCACTTTTCTTCAGTTAAAAATTCCGACAAATATCACTAATTTATTGACCAGAACTGAAAAAGAGCTAATCGTTTAGTAAAATAAGACTCGCTTTTCTTTGTATCTTTCCCAAGGATTTGCAAAACTATGGAACATTATATCAACCTAAATTTCCTTAACCTAAAAGATTACTTGAGACTCTTTGTATCTTTCCCAAGGATTTACAAAACTATGGAACATTATATCAACCTAAATTTCCTTAACCTACAAGATTACTTGAGGGGGAATTATCAATTTGCATAAACTATTTTGCTAACAATTACTGGTTATGACGCATTACTACATATAAGACGTGGCGAAATTTGAACTTCATAATGAAGAACATA
>NC_090744.1:115361024-115366024 GCF_036898095.1 Palaemon carinicauda | reverse complement strand
TAAAGCTAATCGCAGTGAAAAACTAATAAACAGGGGCTGTTTATCACTAGGATTGCGTAAGTTAATATACTCTACAAGTTATTATATTATATATTCAACAATTAAAAGTGGGCACTTTTACCCTTAAGTATCTGTAGTAAACACAAATTATACGTGTTTTATATGTATGTATGTATGTATGTATATATATATATATATATATATATATATATATATATATATATACTGTATATATATATATATATATATATATATATACTGTATATATATATATATATATATATATATATATATATATATATATATAATCATTATATATGCGAGTGTTGGATTTGTGGTATGTGCAGTAAATAAAAAAAATATATATATGTGTGTGTGTACTTATAATATATATATATATATATATATATATATATATATATATTTGTGTGTTGTTTTTTATAGTTTATATGTGGATGATCTGATTTGCTGTTGTTGCTGTTCTTGAAATAATACATTTAAGTTTTTCTATTCTTCTCTTGTAGTTTATTTATTATTTATTTCCTTGTTTCTTTTCCTCACTGGGATATTTTTCCCTGTTGGAGCCCTTGGGCTTATAACAACTTGCTTTTCCAACTAGGGTTGTAGCCTAGCGTGTAGTCATAATAATAATAATATATATATGAGAGAGAGAGAGAGAGAGAGAGAGAGAGAGAGAGAGAGAGAGAGAGAGAGAGAGAGAGAGAGATATTCCACACGCAAGCCTGAATACAAATAAGTCAGCCTAACTGCCTAATATATGCAAAATCACCCAAAATTCTTGCATATATTTTCACCAAACTAAAATAATCTGGATAAAAGAGCCGGCAACTGCGCAAAATCCTTATGTCAGACTTCCATTCTTATTCATCTTCACATTTCATGACTTTGAAGAATATTTCACTTCGTATTAATTTAATTAAATGGAAAGTGGTTTAAGGAATGCATAAGAGTGGTGCATAATGTACCGTCCACACAAAGTACCGAAATAATAATAATAATAAGAACATTTTGTAAACTGCTGCGCAAGAACATTGAGCCACATGTTATACAACACACTGAGAAGGTTCTAGTCTAAAACTCAGCAACAGAGAGAGAGAGAGAGAGAGAGAGAGAGAGAGAGAGAGAGAGAGAGAGAGAGAGAGAGAGAGAGAGAGAGAGAGAGAGAGTAATAATAATAATAATAATAATATTTTGTAAACTGCTGCGCAAGAACATTGAGCCACATGTTATACAACACACTGAGAAGGTTCTAGTCTAAAACTCGGCAACAGAGAGAGAGAGAGAGAGAGAGAGAGAGAGAAATTATCAAAAGCCGGTTCACTTCATACCGGAAACGATGTTCATTACTTATCAATTAATGGCGCCAGTATGAACAATGGCTTCTAGTCTCATTATCAAAACAATGTCCTATCGTAAACTGTTGTTGAAATTGACAAAATAATATATTATAGCTTTTATTACACGACAAATAAAAGGAGATAAATTATAAATGATATAAATATGGCTATATACAAAGTACAGTTTTGACGCATTCGTAATGGAAGACTTAAGGTTTTAAGGCCACTCATGAATGGGAGAGGCAAGGGACAGTGACATAGCCCTATCAAGCAGGACAATTCCCTAGAAACTGGCCATATATACATATGATAGCGCCCAAACGCCCTCTCCACCCAAGCTAGGACTAAGGAGGGCCAGACAAAGGCTGCTGAGGACTCAGCAAGTAGACCTATAGGCTCCCCCAAACTCCCCCCATCCTTAGCTCACAAGGATGGTAAGATTACAGCGATTAAAGGATCTAACGAGTTTGAGCGGGACTCGAATCCCAGCCTGGCGATCAACCACAACCCTAAAATAGATAAAGAGGAAGAAAAGGAAAAGACAACCGCCTGAAAATGAAAACAAGAAGATCAAACTGATAGTAATGTGTGCTTAAGTGTAAGCTTCAACAAGAGAACTCTAACGTATAGGACTAAAGATAGTATGGTAACTATCCAAGCCTAAAGACCATTGGTTTGACTTCGGTATATCCACCTAGAGAAGCTAATTGCCAGAGCTTAAGTCTCTTCTAGGCCTATTAGGCCTATTAAAATGCACATTCCCTTCAAGCTAACACCGATCCCACGAGGCTGGATGAACCATCCCATGACCTTCCCCTTGGAGAAGCGAGTCCAGTGCTTAACCAAATAGCTACGGGTTTACGGAAGGCCATAAGTAAAAGTTGAGAGGCTGGACAGGAAGAAAATGCAGAATATGAATGTAAGGGGTTAAAAATAGCAGTAGCCTTCTAGACTGGTCACATGCAAGTGGTATGTGACCTGACCTCATAAAAGTATGAATATTATAAAAGAAATAAAGTAAGTTTCTACATTGCACGAAACACGTTCATTACGCTTAGGCCTAAATGCATTCCGGTACATCTGAGAGAGAGAGAGAGAGAGAGAGAGAGAGAGAGAGAGAGAGAGAGAGAGAGAGATCCCTTCGAAAGCAGAGGACTTTCAAATCTCTCTCTCTCTCTCTCTCTCTCTCTCTCTCTCTCTCTCTCTCTCTCTCTCTACGATGTGTGGCCGAGTTTCACTAAAAAATCACAATGAATCAATTTATCTAATACAGAATTTATATATATATATATATATATATATATATATATATATATATATATATATATATATATATATATAGGAAAGTCGCAATAAAGACTATGATGAATTATGAGAGAGAGAGAGAGAGAGAGAGAGAGAGAGAGAGAGAGAGAGAGAGAGAGAGAGAGATTTTACATAAAATGGCGGATGAAATCCCCCCCCCCACACAAAAACGAAAAGGAATAAATCTGTTTTCCCTTTTGGAGCCCTAAGGCTTATAGCATCCTGCTTTTCCTACTAGGGTTGTAGCTTGGCAAGTAATAATAATAGTAATAATAATAATAATATTCCAAGAATATTATTTTGCCACGTATAAGCATTTCATAAATACAAAAAGAAAATACTGATTTTGCACCATATTACACCTTACACAATTTACACAAACTGACAATGCAATACTGACTGCGACCCAACAAAACCACATAGATAATTATTTTAATTAAACCAGTTATCGCAAACAAATAAATCCCATAGCACCATTAACTCAGGGCGAGGCTTGATAGCCAAGGAATGACACTGATAAGACGTGAACTGCGTATTAAGCTGGGTTAACACGATCGAACCGGGTTGTCGAACCTCCTTGTCAAACGGTTCGAAGAGGTGGAGTCAGTCACAAATGCATGAGGTTTGTGGACAATGAAGTCCCGACCACATAAGTCATGCTAGGCTGGATCTGAATTTCTTCGAACAGTTCGACGAACGTGTTCGACGACCAGATATCCTGTTCACACGGTTGAACATCACTACAAAGACTGGCCTGTCGAACCATTCGACCGTGTGAACCCCGTTTAGAACCAGGTTCTGGTTATATATTTATGCTACGAATATTATTATTATTATCATTATTATTATCATTATTATTGTCAAAGAATGACTAGTATATGAAAATCAAAATATGCGTTTTATTCGTCAATGTAGTTAAACATTGTTACCTAAAATACAATGTATATTTTTGAGATGGTTCACCAAACGTTCAGTTGGCCTTCACAAGGCACCAGAAAATTTGGAAGACCCAGGCCTACATGGCTGAGGAATATGAAGCGCGAAGATGATGAGGAATGGAGAAGTATTGAATTAAAAGCCCTAGATAGAGACGACTGGCGGAAATCTAACCGAGGCCCTTTGCGTCAATAGGCGTAGGAGGAGATGATGATGATTTTGTGTTCTATTTCACAATAAACAAATTCTACTGTAAAAAAAAAAAAAAAAAGGAGTCCCAATTTTCCACAGAAATAGTTCAATATTTGGAATCACTCTTTGGTCTAATACATTTTAGCTCACATGATTCAGCTAAGACTTTATATATATATATATATATATATATATATATATATATATATATATATATATATACATATATATATATATATATATATATATATATATATAATATTGAAATGAAACCTAATATACAGTTATATATATATAATATTGAAATGAAACCTAATATATAGTTTTCCTTTTTTATTAGATGTTCTCTAAATCATTTATGAGTCATATATATGGTTTATAAACCAGTTTTTAAATTGGTATTATCCTTTCTATGATTATTCTATTTGGTTCATTATTACTACATTACAATAGTAAGGTTTTTTAAAAATCCTTCAATTCTCCTGGGTTTTTAAGCTTTCTCCATACGCCATCAATTTTTTTTCTGTACAGAAATATTAGGAAATAAAAGAGCAACAAGATTTTCCTAGAGAGAGAGAGAGAGGAGAGAGAGAGAGAGAGAGAGAGAGAGAGAGAGAGAGAGAGAGAGAGAGAGAGAGAGAGAGAGAGAGAGAGAGAGGTTAAATCCAAAAATATTCATGAATAAAAGAACAACGAGATTTTCCTAGAGAGAGAGAGAGAGAGAGAGAGAGAGAGAGAGAGAGAGAGAGAGAGAGAGAGAGAGAGAGAGAAGAGGTTAAATCCATAATTATTCATGAATAAAAGAGCAGCGAGATTTTCCCAGAGAGAGAGAGAGAGAGAGAGAGAGAGAGAGAGAGAGAGAGAGAGAGAGGAGAGAGAGAGAGAGAGAGAGATGAAGGGGGATTTTTCGGTTAAATTATATTGACGGACAGGGGAAACATTTCGAACAGAATACATGTTTTCCTGTAGTAAATAGTGATTATTTTTCCTACAGAAACTTAAATATTACGTATAATCAAACTTATCCTCTATTACAGAAGCGTGACTGGTCGCCATTCTGTCTGCTTTCTCGTAAATGAAGAGAAATTATCATAAACGTTAATAACATAACATGAAACTAACCGACAATATGTTCCCATAAAAACATGGCTTACGTAACTTGGTAACAACTAAGACAGGGCTGCGAAAGGCTCTTCTGGTATTAAATAG
>NC_090744.1:115332066-115353024 GCF_036898095.1 Palaemon carinicauda | reverse complement strand
TATTATCAATATTATCACTATTACTTGCTAAGCTAAAACCCTAGTTGGAAAACCAGGATGGTATAAACCCGAACATATCACGTCTATAAACGCAGCTATACTAGTGCTACTGCTGCTGCTGCTGCTACTACTACTACTACTACTACTACTACTACTACTACTACTAATAATAATAATAATCATTATTATCATTAATATTATTATTATTATTACTAGCTAAGCTAAAACTCTAGTTGAAACGTTCATAAAAGCAGCTATACTGCTGCTGCTGCTGCTGCTGCTGCTGCTGCTGCTGCTGCTGCTACTACTACTACTACTACTACTAATAATAATAATAATCATTATTATCGTTAATATTATTATTATTATTATTAGCTAAGCTAAAACTCTAGTTGGAACGTTCATAAAAACAGCTATACTGCTACTACTACTACTACTACTACTAATAATAATCATTATTATCATTAATATTATTATTATTATTATTATTATTATTATTAGCTAAGCTAAAACCCTAGTTGGAAAAGCAGGATGCTATAACCCCAAGGTCCCAAACGGAGAAAAATATCCCAGTGAGGAAAGGAAATAAATAAACTGTAAGAGAAACAATAAACAATAAAATAAAATATTATAAGAACAGTAACAACATTAAAACAGATCTGTTCATATATAAACTATAAAAAGACACTTATATGTCAGCCTGTTCAGCATAAAAAACATTTACTGCAAGTTTGAACTTTCGAAGTCCACCGATTCAACTACCCGATTAGGAAGATCATTCCACAACTTGGTCACAGCTGGAATAGAACTTCTAGAATACTGTGTAGTATTGAGCCTCGTGATGGAGAAGGCCTGGCTATTAGAATTAAGTGTATTGTATTACGAATAGGGTAGCGCTATCAGACTTGAATTTTTGTAGGTATTCACACAAGAAGTATTTATGAAAATAGAATTGTTACATATTGTCGACACGAGAATAGTTACAGATGGCTTCAAACTGTTGGAGCCTAGATTTATGTCTACTTTAGGCTCCGGAGCCTTTAAATAAGCGGCCCCGAGACTACTGTATATAATAAGCTCCCACGAAACCTTCGAATGATTGAAGACATTAAGGCTTTCAAGAGGAAACTGAAGACTCCGGAGCCTTTAAATAAGCGGCCCCGAGACTATATAATAAGCTCCCACGAAACCTTCGAATGATTGAAGACATTAAGGCTTTCAAGGGGAAACTGAAGACTCCGGAGCCTTTAAATAAGCGGCCCCGAGACTATATAATAAGCTCCCACGAAACCTTCGAATGATTGAAGACATTAAGGCTTTCAAGGGGAAACTGAAGACTCCGGAGCCTTTAAATAAGCGGCCCCGAGACTATATAATAAGCTCCCACGAAACCTTCGAATGATTGAAGACATTAAGGCTTTCAAGGGGAAACTGAAGACTCCGGAGCCTTTAAATAAGCGGCCCCGAGACTATATAATAAGCTCCCACGAAACATTCGAATGATTGAAGACATTAAGGCTTTCAAGGGGAAACTGAAGACTCCGGAGCCTTTAAATAAGCGGCCCCGAGACTATATAATAAGCTCCCACGAAACATTCGAATGATTGAAGACATTAAGGCTTTCAAGGGGAAACTGAAGACTCCGGAGCCTTTAAATAAGCGGCCCCGAGGACTATATAATAAGCTCCCACGAAACATTCGAATGATTGAAGACATTAAGGCTTTCAAGGGGAAACTGAAGACTCCGGAGCCTTTAAATAAGCGGCCCCGAGACTATATAATAAGCTCCCACGAAACATTCGAATGATTGAAGACATTAAGGCTTTCAAGGGGAAACTGAAGACTCCGGAGCCTTTAAATAAGCGGCCCCGAGACTATATAATAAGCTCCCACGAAACATTCGAATGATTGAAGACATTAAGGCTTTCAAGGGGGAAACTGAAGACTCCGGAGCCTTTAAATAAGCGGCCCCGAGACTATATAATAAGCTCCCACGAAACATTCGAATGATTGAAGACATTAAGGCTTTCAAGGGGAAACTGAAGACTCCGGAGCCTTTAAATAAGCGGCCCCGAGACTATATAATAAGCTCCACGAAACATTCGAATGATTGAAGACATTAAGGCCTTCAAGGGGAAACTGAAGACTCCGGAGCCTTTAAATAAGCGGCCCCGAGACTATATAATAAGCTCCCACGAAACATTCGAATGATTGAAGACATTAAGGCCTTCAAGGGGAAACTGAAGACTCCGGAGCCTTTAAATAAGCGGCCCCGAGACTATATAATAAGCTCCCACGAAACATTCGAATGATTGAAGACATTAAGGCCTTCAAGGGGAAACTGAAGACTCCGGAGCCTTTAAATAAGCGGCCCCGAGACTATATAATAAGCTCCCACGAAACATTCGAATGATTGAAGACATTAAGGCCTTCAAGGGGAAACTGAAGACTCCGGAGCCTTTAAATAAGCGGCCCCGAGACTATATAATAAGCTCCCACGAAACATTCGAATGATTGAAGACATTAAGGCCTTCAAGGGGAAACTGAAGACTCCGGAGCCTTTAAATAAGCGGCCCCGAGGACTATATAATAAGCTCCCACGAAACATTCGAATGATTGAAGACATTAAGGCCTTCAAGGGGAAACTGAAGACTCCGGAGCCTTTAAATAAGCGGCCCCGAGACTATATAATAAGCTCCCACGAAACATTCGAATGATTGAAGACATTAAGGCCTTCAAGGGGAAACTGAAGACTCCGGAGCCTTTAAATAAGCGGCCCCGAGACTATATAATAAGCTCCCACGAAACATTCGAATGATTGAAGACATTAAGGCCTTCAAGGGGAAACTGAAGACTCCGGAGCCTTTAAATATGCGGCCCCGAGACTATATAATAAGCTCCCACGAAACATTCGAATGATTGAAGACATTAAGGCCTTCAAGGGGAAACTGAAGACTCCGGAGCCTTTAAATATGCGGCCCCGAGACTATATAATAAGCTCCCACGAAACATTCGAATGATTGAAGACATTAAGGCTTTCAAGGGGAAACTGAAGACTCCGGAGCCTTTAAATAAGCGGCCCCGAGACTATATAATAAGCTCCCACGAAACATTCGAATGATTGAAGACATTAAGGCTTTCAAGGGGAAACTGAAGACTCCGGAGCCTTTAAATAAGCGGCCCCGAGACTATATAATAAGCTCCCACGAAACATTCGAATGATTGAAGACATTAAGGCTTTCAAGGGGAAACTGAAGACTCCGGAGCCTTTAAATAAGCGGCCCCGAGACTATATAATAAGCTCCCACGAAACATTCGAATGATTGAAGACATTAAGGCTTTCAAGGGGAAACTGAAGACTCCGGAGCCTTTAAATATGCGGCCCCGAGACTAAATAATAAGCTCCCACGAAACATTCGAATGATTGAAGACATTAAGGCTTTCAAGGGGAAACTGAAGACTCCGGAGCCTTTAAATAAGCGGCCCCGAGACTATATAATAAACTCCCACGAAACCTTCGAATGATTGAAGACATTAAGGCTTTCAAGAGGAAACTGAAGATTCCGGAGCCTTTAAATAAGCGGCCCCGAGACTATATAATAAACTCCCACGAAACCTTCGAATGATTGAAGACATTAAGGCTTTCAAGAGGAAACTGAAGACTCCGGAGCCTTTAAATAAGCGGCCCCGAGACTATATAATAAACTCCCACGAAACCTTCGAATGATTGAAGACATTAAGGCTTTTAAGAGAAAACTGAAGACTTTCTTATTACATAAGTCCTTTGACAGTGACGATTTAACAGTAAATGAACAATACGCGATATGAAACATTAAATACTCTGAACGAACAAGGTAAAACGACAGTGGAGGTCCTGTAGAGAGTGGGGTTCCCCTGCTGTATGGGACAGGAAAAGCAGCCATCTAAGTAATAATGATAATGTTGGAACACCGATTCTAGGCAATGCTTCTGAACTATATATATATATATATATATATATATATATATATATATATATATATATATATATATATATATATATATATATAATATGTCACGTTGGTGTACATATGCTAGTAAACGACATTCTGGTTATAAGTAGTAGGTTGGCCAGGGCACCAACCACCCGTTGAGATACTACCACTAGAGAGTTATGGGGTCCTTTGACTGGCCAGACAGTAGTACATTGGATCCTTCTCTCTGGTTATGGTTCACTTTCCCTTTGACTACTCATACACCGAATAGTCTGGCCTATTCTTTACAGATTCTCCTCTGTCCTTATACACCTGACAACATTGAGATTGCCAAACAATTCTTCTTCACCCAAGGGGTTAACTACAGCAATGTAATCGTTCAGTGGCCACTCTCCTCTTGGTAAGGGTAGAAGAGGCTCTTAAGCAATGGTAAGCAGCTCTTCTAGGAGAAGGACACTCCAAAATCAAACCATTGTTCTCTTAGTCTTGGATAGTGCCATAGCCTCTGTACCATGATCTTCCGCTGTCTTGTGTTAGAGCTCTCTTGCTTGAGGGTATACTCGGGCACACTATTCTATCTAATTTCTCTTCCTCTTGTTTTGTTAAATTATTTAAAGTTTATATATGAAATATTTATTTTAATGTTACTGTTCTTAAAATATTTTATTTTTCCTTGTTTTCTATCCTCGCAGGGCTATTTTCCCTGTTGGAGCCCCTGGGCTTATAGCATCCTGCTTTTCCAACTAGGGTTGTAGCTTAGCAATTAATAATAATAATAATAATAATAATAATAATAATAATAATAATAATAATAAACTATGCCACAGATTAAAACAAATGACCTTCTTAACTTCTGTCCTGGCGTATAGATTTTGCCAGACAGATTTTCAAAGCAACGTGTCTTTAAGTCTTTATCGGTCTATGGGTAAGTATACGACTCTGAACTGAGTCTGCACTGTTTATCTGACCGCGTGCCAAGGTTAACAGGTCTCTAACATCAATTACTCTTACCCTATTCAAGTTACAAGTTCTTTTATACACATATAACGCTCTACAATTCAAATTACATTCTTTTCTGGGCTGCCCAAAGGCAAGGTAAGGCAATCTATACAGACAGACAGACATAGGTGGATAAAACGTGAGACTGAGTTCCACTCAAATGTCTATCGGTAGTGTCTAAATAATAATAATTTCTTTCTTATTCTATGCTGATAAGTGGACGTGAATGAACCTTTGGAGCTTTGTGCTGAAGACAAATAACAGGAAATATTTGTTTTAAAATATATAAAGAATATTTCCTAATTTGGGAGGTTATTATTATTATTATTATTATAATTATTATTAACTAAGCTACAACCTAGTTGGAAAAACAGAATGCTATAAGACCAGAGATTCCAACAGTGAAAAAATAGCCCAGCAAGGAAAGGAAATAAAGAAATATACTACGAGAAGCCATGAACAATTAAAAAATATTAAGAACAGTAACAAAATTAATACATATTTCATTTATAAACTATATAAAAATACTTATGTCAGCCTGTTCAACATAAAAACATTTGCTGCAAGTTTGAACTTTTAAAGTTCCACTGATTCAACTACCTGATTAGGAAGAACATTCCATAACTTGGTCACAGCTGGAATAAAACTTCTAGAATACTGTAAAAAGTCCACAGCTATTGAAATTACCCCTAACGAAATTATTTATCTAACGAATATTAATAGTGTTACTGTTAGAATATTCTAAATTCTCTATTTTACTATGACTGGTTCTAAGTCTCAAATTTATTACCATTACAATTTCTAGAGTAGTAATTAATGTCTCGTATTCTAGAATAAAGTGAAAGAATACATGTACATATTTTGTAATATTATTTTTCAGTGAGGAGAAATAATTTTATAACAGGAATTTTGTTTCTACATTCCTCAACTCTGTTTACGATTTTTTATTTTCTTGGAGAATACAAATGAGAACATGGAAAGAGAGAGAGAGAGAAAGAGAGAGAGAGAGAGAGAGAGAGTGTGTGCGTGTGTGTGCAACTATGTGAGGTAGAAGTTTGGCTAAGTGTCTTTATCTGTGCTTTTGCAACTTGAAGTCACTGATATTGTCACGTTGCATAAACTTGGGGTCTCTCTCTCTCTCTCTCTCTCTCTCTCTCTCTCTCTCTCTCTCTCTCTCTCTCACACACAATTATTAAGCTACTTCTACCATAATCTCTCTCTCTCTCTCTCTCTCTCTCTCTCTCTCTCTCTCTCTCTCTCATTTATTTGGCTACGTCTAGCATAATATCCATCTCTCTCTCTCTCTCTCTCTCTCTCTCTCTCTCTCTCTCTCTCTCTCTCTCTCACACACACAGACACACACATTTATTAAGCCACTTTTGGCATAATATCCATTTCTCTGCATCGAATTTGTATAATACATTTAGTTATGACTTCATATATATTGAATCTATCAAAATAATAAAAATACAATACATTACACCACTCAATACTAAAATGCCACACTGGCAAAGAACAGACCTTGAAAGAAGGGTATAAGCTCTATATGATCGCCATAAAATGATAGGGGCCAGAAAATACTCACCTCTCATCATGGAACTCGGAGAATGCCCAATTCTCACCTTTATGGGACCTATACCCAGGGTATAAAATGCCAGGGCAATAAATAACAACTGTAATTGGGAGCATATTTGGTGGGTCTAGAGCTAGAGGAACTTAGAATCAATATAGACCATTGGTCTATCATATTTCTTCTCTAACAAGTCCATTTACTTTAGGGAAATAATAGTTTATTACTAAATTTCACTTTATATATCATATATATGCTATAAACATTTCCATTTAATTGTTCATTACTTTTCATAGGAACATACAATAAATGTAGACCGTTGGTCTAATCATATTTCTTCTTTAATAAGTCCATTTTCTTTAGGGAAATTATAGTTTATTACTAAATTTCACTTAATATTTCATATATAAACTATAAACATTTCCATTTAATTGGTCATTACTTTTCATAGTTTATTTATTTCCTTGTTTCCTTTCCTCACTGGGTTATTTTTTCCTGTTGGAGTCCATGTGCTTATAGCATCATGTTTTTCCAACTAAGGTTGTAGCTTATTATTATTATTATTATTATTATTATTATTATTATTTTCATAATAATAATAATTATTATTATTATTATTATTATCAGCAAAGCTACTACCCTACTTGGAAAAGTAGGATGCTATAAGCCCAAGGACTCCAACAGATTAAAATAGCCAAGTGAGGAAAGAATATAAGGATATAGATAAACTACATAAGAAGAAATGAACACTTAATATACTTTAAGAACAGGGCTGTTTCTCTGTTGGAGCCCGTGGGCTTATAGCATCTTGCTTTTACAACAAGGTTTGTAGCTTAGCTAGTTATAATAATAATAATAATAATAATAATAATAATAATAATAATAATACTAAAGATAAGGGTTGACTGTACCCTCATGTACCCTAAAATATTACCGTTAAAAGGCCACTACCACTCAGACAACCTAGACCAACCCAATTCATCTCACTTTCAGCACCTTAACGCCCCTAGACTCACAACAGATAGAGTTTACTAAGATTACCGGAAAAATAAGGAGTCTTCTGGAACATGAGAGTGGGTTGTTTGTCTTATATACCCCTGGATAGGATTAAAAAAAGAAAAAAGAAAAGAAAAACTTGATTTTCATGTACTTCCTGCCACTCCACACATCTTACTGGCTGTCCCATGCTTTAGTAACAGCATTCTCTCTCTCTCTCTCTCTCTCTCTCTCTCTCTCTCTCTCTCTCTCTCTCTCTCTCTCCACATCCACCTTACATAATTTTTACTGGCTCTGCTTGCTATGGTAACAGCATTCTCTCTCTCTCTCTCTCTCTCTCTCTCTCTCTCTCTCTCTCTCTTCCACATCATTTTACTGGTAGTGCCATGCTATAGTAACAGCATTATCTCTCTCTCTCTCTCTCTCTCTCTCTCTCTCTCTCTCTCTCTCTCTCTCTCTCCTCTCTCTCTCTCTCAAAGTTATATAAGCCCTGTCATCAAATGCTTCCAAAGAAAGTTAAATTTATCTCGGGCAACAAAGGCTCGTCCTTGAGGTTACATCCTCTGGTGGAGATAAGCAACTCCCCTGACGCAGAGAGCAACAGAAGAGAAAATAAGGTGATTAGATCATTCTGGATGTTGACAGAGTTGAAAAGCTCTCTCTCTCTCTCTCTCTCTCTCTCTCTCTCTCTCTCTCTCTTTGCAATTATCATTTACTCGTCCATTTTTGGGGAAATATTTTCACCTCAAATAATATCTCTCTACTACCATCTTGCTTTTCCAACTAGGGTTGTAGCTTAGCTAATAATAATAATAATAATAATAATAATAATAATAATAATAGCTACAGACCATAATCAAACACAAGAAGCAACACCCTAAACAATAATAACAAAAAAATTACCCTCGGCTAGGCTTGGTGACGTCACACTTCCTAACTGACCTGGCCACAGTTTTCAGACTTGTGTCCATTCACCAGCCAGGAGTTCTTTAGTTAATCCACCAAAGCCAATGTGTGTGTGCATGTGTATATGTCTATGCATTATTTTAATTATATAAATAATCCCTCTGTTCAACTGGTCTTTGCTCCGCCGTGGCTTGCTTCGCTGGCAGTGCAACATTATCTCATTGCTCCTCTGTTCTGTCAAGCGGTACATGTTACAGTACGTGTGCATGAACCGAGTGGGCGAGTAAACGTACCTTCCTCATTCTCCAATAATGTCCTTCTGTTCTTGCACAAAGGCAGCCAAACAGAGATACCCTGGCAGTCATCGTGTATAAGGCACTAGTGTTCCTGGCTGGTAGGTGGATAGCCAGATTTCTGGGACACAAGTTGGAATACTGCGACCTAGCTGTACATTCATAAACCCTCCAAGAGTACTGCACCAAAACATTCTCAGACAATAGTGGTGCGCATTGTTACAGAGGGTGGGCGGAGTCTCTGGCCATCTCTCCACACAGCGGAGCATTGTCACAGAAAGTGGTCGGAGTCTCTGGCCATCTCTTCACACACCGGAGCAATGTCACAGAAAGTGGTTAGAGTCTCTGGCTATCTCTCTACACAGCGGAGCAATGTCACAGAAAGTGGGCGGAGTCTCTGGCCATCTCTCTACACAGCGGAGCATTGTCACAGAAAGTGGGCGGAGTCTCTGGCCATCTCTTCACACAGCGGAGCATTGTCACAGAAAGTGGGCGGAGTCTCTGGCCATCTATTCACACAGCGGAGCAATGTCACAGAAAGTGGTCGGAGTCTCTGGCCATCTCTCTACACAGTGGAGCAATGTCACAGAAAGTGGTTGGAGTCTCTGGCCATCTCTTCACACAGCGGAGCAATGTCACAGAAAGTGGGCGGAGTCTCTGGCCATCTCTCTACACAGCGGAGCATTGTCACAGAAAGTGGGCGGAGTCTCTGGCCATCTCTTCACACAGCGGAGCATTGTCACAGAAAGTGGGCGGAGTCTCTGGCCATCTATTCACACAGCGGAGCAATGTCACAGAAAGTGGTCGGAGTCTCTGGCCATCTCTCTACACAGTGGAGCAATGTCACAGAAAGTGGTTGGAGTCTCTGGCCATCTCTCTACACAGCGGAGCATTGTCACAGAAAGTGGGCGGAGTCTCTGGCCATCTCTTCACACAGCGGAGCATTGTCACAGAAAGTGGGCGGAGTCTCTGGCCATCTATTCACACAGCGGAGCAATGTCACAGAAAGTGGTCGGAGTCTCTGGCCATCTCTCTACACAGTGGAGCAATGTCACAGAAAGTGGTTGGAGTCTCTGGCCATCTCTTCACACAGCGGAGCAATGTCACAGAAAGTGGGCGGAGTCTCTGGCCATCTCTCTACACAGCGGAGCATTGTCACAGAAAGTGGGCGGAGTCTCTGGCCATCTCTTCACACAGCGGAGCATTGTCACAGAAAGTGGGCGGAGTCTCTGGCCATCTATTCACACAGCGGAGCAATGTCACAGAACGTGGGCGGAGTCTCTGGCCATCTCTTCACACAGCGGAGCAATGTCACAGAAAGTGGGCGGAGTCTCTGGCCATCTCTTCATACAGCGGAGCAATGTCACAGAAAGTGGTCGGAGTATTTGGCCATCTCTTCACACAGCGGAGCATTGTCACAGAAAGTGGGCGGAGTCTCTGGCCATCTATTCACACAGCGGAGCAATGTCACAGAAAGTGGTCGGAGTCTCTGGCCATCTCTTCGCACAGCGGAGCAATGTCACAGAAAGTGGTTGGAGTCTCTGGCCATCTCTTCACACAGCGGAGTATTGTCACAGAAAGTGGTCGGAGTCTCTGGCTATCTCTCCACACAGCGGAGCATTGTCACAGAAAGTGGTCGGAGTCTCTGGCCATCTCTTCACACAGCGGAGCAATGTCACAGAAAGTGGTCGGAGTCTCTGGCCATCTCTTCACACAGCGGAGCAATGTCACAGAAAGTGGTCGGAGTCTCTGGCCATCTCTTCACACAGCGGAGCATTGTCACAGAAAGTGGTCGGAGTCTCTGGCCATCTCTTCACACAGCGGAGCAATGTCACAGAAAGTGGTCGGAGTCTCTGGCCATCTCTTCACACAGCGGAGCAATGTCACAGAAAGTGGTCGGAGTCTCTGGCCATCTCTTCACACAGCGGAGCAATGTCACAGAAAGTGGTCGGAGTCTCTGGCCATCTCTTCACACAGCGGAGCAATGTCACAGAAAGTGGTCGGAGTCTCTGGCCATCTCTTCACACAGCGGAGCAATGTCACAGAAAGTGGTCGGAGTATTTGGCCATCTCTTCACACAGCGGAGCATTGTCACAGAAAGTGGGCGGAGTCTCTGGCTATCTCTTCACACAGCGGAGCAATGTCACAGAAAGTGGTCGGAGTATTTGGCCATCTCTTCACACAGCGGAGCAATGTCACAGAAAGTGGTCGGAGTCTCTGGCCATCTCTTCACACAGCGGAGCAATGTCACAGAAAGTGGGCGGAGTCTCTGGCTATCTCTTCACACAGCGGAGCAATGTCACAGAAAGTGGTCGGAGTATTTGGCCATCTCTTCACACAGCGGAGCAATGTCACAGAAAGTGGTCGGAGTCTCTGGCCATCTCTTCACACAGCGGAGCAATGTCACAGAAAGTGGGCGGAGTCTCTGGCTATCTCTTCACACAGCGGAGCAATGTCACAGAAAGTGGTCGGAGTCTCTGGCTATCTCTTCACACAACGGAGCATTGTCACAGAAAGTGGTCGGAGTCTCTGGCCATCTCTTCACACAGCGGAGCAAAGACCACTTGAGCGACGTGATATAAACCATAGGTAATTATGATACTTGAATAGTTACCCACGTGGGTGGCATGCACAGCATAGCTATGCACCACTTGCCAGAACAGAAGAGCAATGAGATAATGTTTATTTGTATGCACCACAGTAGGTCAAAAATCCTTTGAGGGATGCGATATAAATTACACACATGATTACAACTTCACATAAACAAAGAGAGAGAGCATCTGGAGATGGGCAGAGACTATGCTCACTTCCTGTGATGGTACGAGTGTCTGTTGGCTAAGAATCTTCTGGTATAATATTCCAGTAGGGTTTGTGAATATCCAACCCAGGGCACCAGCCACCCGTTGAGATACTACCGCCAGAGAGTTATGGGGTCCTTTGAATGGCCAGACAGGATTACATTGGGTCCTCTCTAGTTACGGTTCACTTTCCCTTTGCCTACACATACACCGAATAGTCTGGCCTATTCTTTACTGATTCTCTTCTGTCCTCATACACCTGACAACACTGAGATTACCAAATAATTCTTCTTCATCCAAAGGGTTACTGCACTGTAATTGTTCAGTGGCCACTTTCCTCCTCTTAAGGGTAGAAGAGACTCTTTAGCTATGGTAAGCAGCTCTTCTAGGAGAAGGATACTCCAAAATCAAACCATTGTTCTCTAGTCTTGGGTAGTGCCATGGACCTCTGTACCATGGTCTTCCACTTCCTTTTGTTAGAGTTCTCTTGTTTGAGGGTACGCTCGTTTTTATAGTTTAGGAGATATTTATTTTAATGTAGTTACTATTCTTCAAAATTAAATTTTCCTTGTTTCCTTTCCTCACTGGGCTATTTTCCCTGTTGGAACCCCCGGGCATATAGCATACTGCTTTTCCAACTAGGGTTGTAGCTTAGCAAATAATAATAATAATAATAATAATAATTCCATAGAGGCAAAACCCGAGACATCCAAGAAAACATCCCTTATTGGAGCAACAGGTTTCGGGAAATCACTTCTGTCGTTAACACCTGTAATCAACGACGGAGGCTTGGACTTGAAAAGTGAATTTTATGGTTATTATTATTAGTTTTATTCAATTGGACTTATTCTTTTTAAATTAAGCAGTTTCCTTAACACCTGTTGCTCTGGTGAAAACCACCGTCATATTTATACATGAACTACTGAATCATTTATATTTATTTTATTTTTGGTTGTTTATTAGTTCTCTTGCAGTTTTTAATTTCCTTGTTTCCTTTCCTCACTGGCTATTTTTTCCGGTTGGAGCACTTGGGATTATAGCCTTCTGCTTTTACAACTAGGGCTGTAGCTTAGTTTGTAATAATAATAATAATAATAATAATAATAATAATAATGATAATAATAATAATATTAATAATAATAATAATAACAACAACAACAACAATAATAATAATAATAATAATAATAATAATAATAATAATAATAATAATAATATTAATAATAATAATAATAACAATATTAATAATATTAATAATAATAACAATATTAATAATATTAATAATAATAATATTAATAATAATAACAATAACAACAACAACAATAATAATAATAATAATAATGATAATAATAATAATAATAATATTAATAATAATAATATTAATAATAATAATAATATTAATAATAATAATAATAATAATAATAATAATAATAATAAACCAATACGACAAAAACTCCCGCAGCATTCTCCAAATCAAATAAAAAAACTTTATCATCAACATCTTTACTATCATTATCATCCTTTCCTCACCAGGCTATTTTTCCTTGTTGGAGCCCTTGGGCTTATAGCATCCTGCTTTTACAACTAGGGTTGTAGCTTAGCTTGTAATAATAATAATAATAATAATAATAATAATAATAATAATATTAACAATAACAACAACAACAACAACAACAACAACAAAAATAATAATATTAATAATAATAATATTATCAATAATATTAACAACAACAATAATAATAATAATAATAATAATAATAAACCAATGCGACAAAAACTATCACAGCATTCTCCAAATCAAATAAAAAAACCTTATCATCGTTATCTTTATTATCATCATCAATGTTAATGTTATCATCAATCATCATGATTCCTAACCACTCAAATCATAAAACTCAACCAGCACTTTCACTCTGGAGACGCGTCTTTTCACAAACAGTTTACGAAGAATTCCATTTCTGTGGGATGCTAAACAAGGCATGAATGCAGAGTTCTGAGTTTCAAACAAGGCCTGAATGCAGAGTTCTGAGTTTCAAACAAGGCCTGAATGCAGCGTTCTGAGTTTCAAACGAGGCCTGAATGCAGCGTTCTGAGTTTCAAGCGAGGCCTGAATGCAGCGTTCTGAGTTTCAAACGAGGCCTGAATGCAGAGTTCTGAGTTTCAAGCGAGGCCTGAATGCAGCGTTCTGAGTTTCAAACGAGGCCTGAATGCAGAGTTCTGAGTTTCAAGCGAGGCCTGAATGCAGCGTTCTGAGTTTCAAACGAGGCCTGAATGCAGCGTTCTGAGTTTCAAACGAGGCCTGAATGCAGCGTTCTGAGTTTCAAACGAGGCCTGAATGCAGCGTTCTGAGTTTCAAACGAGGCCTGAATGCAGAGATCTGAGTTTCAAACAAGGCCTGAATGCAGCGTTCTGAGTTTCAAACAAGGCCTGAATGCAGAGTTCTGAGTTTCAAACAAGGCCTGAATGCAGAGTTCTGAGTTTCAAACAAAGCCTGAATGCAGCGTTCTGAGTTTCAAACAAGGCCTGAATGCAGCGTTCTGAGTTTCAAACAAGGCCTGAATGCAGCGTTCTGAGTTTCAAACAAGGCCTGAATGCAGCGTTCTGAGTTTCAAACAAGGCCTGAATGCAGAGTTCTGAGTTTCAAACAAGGCCTGGATGCAGCGTTCTGAGTTTCAAACAAGGCCTGAATGCAGAGTTCTGAGTTTCAAACAAGGCCTGGATGCAGCGTTCTGAGTTTCAAACAAGGCCTGGATGCAGCGTTCTGAGTTTCAAACAAGGCCTGGATGCAGCGTTCTGAGTTTCAAACAAGGCCTGAATGCAGAGTTCTGAGTTTCAAACAAGGCCTGAATGCAGAGTTCTGAGTTTCAAACAAGGCCTGAATGCAGAGTTCTGAGTTTCAAACAAGGCCTGAATGCAGCGTTCTGAGTTTCAAACAAGGCCTGAATGCAGAGTTCTGAGTTTCAAACAAGGCCTGAATGCAGAGTTCTGAGTTTCAAACAAGGCCTGAATGCAGCGTTCTGAGTTTCAAACAAGGCCTGGATGCAGCGTTCTGAGTTTCAAACAAGGCCTGAATGCAGAGTTCTGAGTTTCAAACAAGGCCTGAATGCAGAGTTCTGAGTTTCAAACAAGGCCTGAATGCAGAGTTCTGAGTTCTGAGTTTCAAACAAGGCCTGTATGCAGAGTTCAGAGTTCTGAGTTTCAAACAAGGCCTGAATGCAGAGTTCTGAGTTTCAAACAAGGCCTGAATGCAGTTCTGAGTTTCAAACAAGGCCTGAATGCAGCGTTCTGAGTTTCAAACAAGGCCTGGATGCAGAGTTCTGAGTTTCAAACAAGGCCTGAATGCAGAGTTCTGAGTTTCAAACAAGGCCTGAATGCAGAGTTCTGAGTTTCAAACAAGGCCTGAATGCAGAGTTCTGAGTTTCAAACAAGGCCTGAATGCAGAGTTCTGAGTTTCAAACAAGGCCTGAATGCAGCGTTCTGAGTTTCAAACAAGGCCTGGATGCAGCGTTCTGAGTTTCAAACAAGGCCTGAATGCAGAGTTCTGAGTTTCAAACAAGGCCTGAATGCAGAGTTCTGAGTTTCAAACAAGGCCTGAATGCAGAGTTCTGAGTTTCAAACAAGGCCTGAATGCAGAGTTCTGAGTTTCAAACAAGGCCTGAATGCAGCGTTCTGAGTTTCAAACAAGGCTGGATGCAGCGTTCTGAGTTTCAAACAAGGCCTGAATGCAGAGTTCTGAGTTTCAAACAAGGCCTGAATGCAGAGTTCTGAGTTTCAAACAAGGCCTGAATGCAGAGTTCTGAGTTCTGAGTTTCAAACAAGGCCTGTATGCAGAGTTCAGAGTTCTGAGTTTCAAACAAGGCCTGAATGCAGAGTTCTGAGTTTCAAACAAGGCCTGAATGCAGAGTTCTGAGTTTCAAACAAGGCCTGAATGCAGCGTTCTGAGTTTCAAACAAGGCCTGGATGCAGAGTTCTGAGTTTCAAACAAGGCCTGAATGCAGAGTTCTGAGTTTCAAACAAGGCCTGAATGCAGAGTTCTGAGTTTCAAACAAGGCCTGAATGCAGAGTTCTGAGTTTCAAACAAGGCCTGAATGCAGAGTTCTGAGTTTCAAACAAGGCCTGAATGCAGCGTTCTGAGTTTCAAACAAGGCCTGGATGCAGCGTTCTGAGTTTCAAACAAGGCCTGAATGCAGAGTTCTGAGTTTCAAACAAGGCCTGAATGCAGAGTTCTGAGTTTCAAACAAGGCCTGAATGCAGAGTTCTGAGTTCTGAGTTTCAAACAAGGCCTGTATGCAGAGTTCAGAGTTCTGAGTTTCAAACGAGGCCTGAATGCAGCGTTCTGAGTTTCAAACGAGGCCTGAATGCAGCGTTCTGAGTTTCAAGCGAGGCCTGAATGCAGCGTTCTGAGTTTCAAACAAGGCCTGAATGCAGAGTTCTGAGTTTCAAACAAGGCCTGAATGCAGAGTTCTGAGTTTCAAACAAGGCCTGGATGCAGCGTTCTGAGTTTCAAACAAGGCCTGAATGCAGAGTTCTGAGTTTCAAACAAGGCCTGAATGCAGAGTTCTGAGTTTCAAACAAGGCCTGGATGCAGCGTTCTGAGTTTCAAACAAGGCCTGAATGCAGAGTTCTGAGTTTCAAACAAGGCCTGAATGCAGAGTTCTGAGTTTCAAACAAGGCCTGAATGCAGAGTTCTGAGTTTCAAACAAGGCCTGAATGCAGCGTTCTGAGTTTCAAACAAGGCCTGGATGCAGCGTTCTGAGTTTCAAACAAGGCCTGAATGCAGAGTTCTGAGTTTCAAACAAGGCCTGGATGCAGCGTTCTGAGTTTCAAACAAGGCCTGGATGCAGCGTTCTGAGTTTCAAACAAGGCCTGAATGCAGAGTTCTGAGTTTCAAACAAGGCCTGAATGCAGAGTTCTGAGTTTCAAACAAGGCCTGAATGCAGCGTTCTGAGTTTCAAACAAGGCCTGGATGCAGCGTTCTGAGTTTCAAACAAGGCCTGAATGCAGAGTTCTGAGTTTCAAACAAGGCCTGGATGCAGCGTTCTGAGTTTCAAACAAGGCCTGGATGCAGCGTTCTGAGTTTCAAACAAGGCCTGAATGCAGCGTTCTGAGTTTCAAACAAGGCCTGGATGCAGCGTTCTGAGTTTCAAACAAGGCCTGAATGCAGAGTTCTGAGTTTCAAACAAGGCCTGAATGCAGAGTTCTGAGTTCTGAGTTTCAAACAAGGCCTGTATGCAGAGTTCAGAGTTCTGAGTTTCAAACAAGGCCTGAATGCAGAGTTCTGAGTTTCAAACAAGGCCTGAATGCAGAGTTCTGAGTTTCAAACAAGGCCTGAATGCAGCGTTCTGAGTTTCAAACAAGGCCTGAATGCAGAGTTCTGAGTTTCAAACAAGGCCTGAATGCAGAGTTCTGAGTTCTGAGTTTCAAACAAGGCCTGTATGCAGAGTTCAGAGTTCTGAGTTTCAAACAAGGCCTGAATGCAGAGTTCTGAGTTTCAAACAAGGCCTGAATGCAGTTCTGAGTTTCAAACAAGGCCTGAATGCAGCGTTCTGAGTTTCAAACAAGGCCTGGATGCAGAGTTCTGAGTTTCAAACAAGGCCTGAATGCAGAGTTCTGAGTTTCAAACAAGGCCTGAATGCAGAGTTCTGAGTTTCAAACAAGGCCTGAATGCAGAGTTCTGAGTTTCAAACAAGGCCTGAATGCAGAGTTCTGAGTTTCAAACAAGGCCTGAATGCAGCGTTCTGAGTTTCAAACAAGGCCTGAATGCAGCGTTCTGAGTTTCAAACAAGGCCTGAATGCAGCGTTCTGAGTTTCAAACAAGGCCTGAATGCATAGATCAGCCGGTTTCAAACGACCTACTATACACAATTTTTTTTAATGAGGCGCATTTGCACTGACTTGTAACGGTGCCCTTTTAGCTCGGAAAAGTTTCCTGCTATCTGATTGGTTAGAATTATCTTGTACAACCAATCAGTGATCAGGAAACTTTTCCGATCTAAAAGGGCACGCCTGCGAGTCTGTGTAAATCTGCCTCACTAAAAAGAATTGAGTATAGTGGAGAGGCTCTCTAAAGCTCTCTCACCCCGTGACATATTTGGTAGTTTTTTTATCCACATTTGATAATGCCTGATTGATATTACGAAGTGTATAGGTTTAGCTTAACTATTCCTTAATCGCATATGAAAATCATGTTCAGTTTCCATCAGGTAGAGAGAGAGAGAGAGAGAGAGAGAGAGAGAGAGAGAGAGAGAGAGGGGGGGGCGGTAGCTCCTGTCATATTCAGAAGTAGCAACTCGCTCAGGAAAGGAAGAATTCAGTTTTTGTTTACGAAGAGCAACACCGGTTCCTAAGATGAGGTCGAGACCGAGGGAGCCAACTTGCCAATATAAAAGCCGCTTTCACTAACAAAAACATCAACAACGAATCTCCCATGTAAACAACACGTAATTTCCCTGGAAAGTCTCGTGGTTTGAGGTTAATAACAGCAACAACGAATCTCCCATGTAAACAACACGTCATTTCCCTGGAAAGTCTCGTGGTTTGAGGTTAATAACAGCAACAACGAATCTCCCATGTAAACAACACGTCATTTCCCTGGAAAGTCTCGTGGTTTGAGGTTAATAACAGCAACAACGAATCTCCCATGTAAACAACACGTCATTTCCCTGGAAAGTCTCGTGGTTTGAGGTTAATAACAGCAACAACGAATCTCCCATGTAAACAACACGTCATTTCCCTGGAAAGTCTCGTGGTTTGAGGTTAATAACAGCAACAACGAATCTCCCATGTAAACAACACGTCATTTCCCTGGAAAGTCTCGTGGTTTGAGGTTAATAACAGCAACAACGAATCTCCCATGTAAACAACACGTCATTTCCCTGGAAAGTCTCGTGGTTTGAGGTTAATAACAGCAACAACGAATCTCCCATGTAAACAACACGTCATTTCCCTGGAAAGTCTCGTGGTTTGAGGTTAATAACAGCAACAACGAATCTCCCATGTAAACAACACGTCATTTCCCTGGAAAGTCTCGTGGTTTGAGGTTAATAACAGCAACAACGAATCTCCCATGTAAACAACACGTCATTTCCCTGGAAAGTCTCGTGGTTTGAGGTTAATAACAGCAACAACGAATCTCCCATGTAAACAACACGTCATTTCCCTGGAAAGTCTCGTGGTTTGAGGTTAATAACAGCAACAACGAATCTCCCATGTAAACAACACGTAATTTCCCTGGAAAGTCTCGTGGTTTGAGGTTAATAACAGCAACAACGAATCTCCCATGTAAACAACACGCAATTTCCCTGGAAAGTCTCGTGGTTTGAGGTTAATAACAGCAACAACGAATCTCCCATGTAAACAACACGTCATTTCCCTGGAAAGTCTCGTGGTTTGAGGTTAATAACAGCAACAACGAATCTCCCATGTAAACAACACGTCATTTCCCTGGAAAGTCTCGTGGTTTGAGGTTAATAACAGCAACAACGAATCTCCCATGTAAACAACACGTCATTTCCCTGGAAAGTCTCGTGGTTTGAGGTTAATAACAGCAACAACGAATCTCCCATGTAAACAACACGTCATTTCCCTGGAAGGTCTCGTAGTTTGAGGTTAATAACAGCAACAACGAATCTCCCATGTAAACAACAAGTCATTTCCCTGGAACGTCTCGTAGTTTGAGGTTAATAACAGCAAATATTAAGGAGAACAATTTCGATATATATTAAATTGAATGTTGAATGTATAAACATACAGTTAATGGTTAATAAACAAAGACTAGACAAAAAAATGGGTGATTAAATATATTATCTTTTGAAACATACCATCAATGACTATTCTGTTTCCTGTCTTTTTTGTTACGTTCAGTTATTGTAAGCACAGCAATACTTAAAAACTCTCTCTCTCTCTCTCTCTCTCTCTCTCTCTGTCTATGACTCTTATATTCCTACTTTCTCTCTCTCTCTCTCTCTCTCTCTCTGTCTAATGACTCTTATATTCCTACTTTCTCTCTCTCTCTCTCTCTCTCTCTCTCTCTCTCTCTCTCTTCTCTCTCTCTCTCTCTCTCTCTGTCTAATGACTCTTATATTCCTACTTTCTCTCTCTCTCTCTCTCTCTCTCTCTCTCTCTCTCTCTCTCTCTCTCTCTCTCTCTCTCTCTCTCTCTCTGTCTAATGACTCTTATATTCCTACTTTCTCTCTCTCTCTCTCTCTCTCTCTCTCCTCTCTCTCTCTCTCCTCTCTCTCTCTCTCTCTCTCTCTCTCTCTCTCTCATTTTTCATTGTACCATAAATTGATGATTGCTCTCCTGTCGGGCCTTCAGCTGCTGAATAATGTCTTAATTAAAAAAAAAAAAAAACCTTCGGCCCATGAAGTTCTTTGTTGCTAGTCTGGATAATAATCTCAAGCGCCTTCATTTGACCCTATAAAGGGAAAAAAAAAAAAAAAAAAAAAAAAAAAAAAAAAAATGTCGAAAATGGGTAGCTAGGATAATTTCTTCCAGCAGGTAGGGGAAGGGACGGAGAGACGATCATGCAGTTATTTCTTTGGGCATCTAACCTAAGATATTTCACAACTCTACCAATCCTTTGCATTCATGTTTTTAAAAGCAGAAAAAGTAGTCCAGTGAGGAAAGGAAACAAGGATAAATAAACTATTTTAAGAAGTGTAACAACATTAAAATAAATATTTCCTATATAAAACTATAAAAATTGTAACAAAACAAGAGGAAGAGAAATCAGATAAAATAAGAGTGCCTGAGTGTATAGCGCATACCTCCGCCATAATTACTTTGAAACCTCAACATTTTTACAGTTCTTATGATCACATATTAAATATAAAAAAATATCCTTTTTCTTTGACTTTAAAAATACGTTTTAAAGATTATTAAATACATAAAAATCCATTTTCTTTGACTTTGAAAATTCGTTTTAAAGGTAATATTTGTTAAATATCATCAACATTGATTCAAAATTATAATTTATCAGTATAAAAAAAAAATCCAAAATGGTTAGCAGTATGATCTGTTTAAAAATATTAAATATATCAACATTTAGGAGTTAAACTTGGTAGAAAATATAAAAAAAAACAGGATTCTATTATAATTTATCTATATAAAAATTTAATAAAAGTATGAAACCAATGAAGCACCCGAACTACAGTGTTCAGAGAGAGAGAGAGAGAGAGAGAGAGAGAGAGAGAGAGAGAGAGAGAGAGAGAGAGAGGGGGGGGGGTAAACAAAAGTAACATTACAGTACGATGTAAATAAGGAAATGCAAAACAGAGAGAGAGAGAGAGAGAGAGAGAGAGAGAGAGAGAGAGAGAGAGAAGGAAATCTATATATATAGGAAGTACAGGAAAACGGAGAGAGAGAGAGAGAGAGAGAGAGAGAGAGAGAGAGAGAGAGAAGGAAATCTATATATATAGGAAGTT